>NW_012101732.1:1530231-1534413 GCF_000951045.1 Mandrillus leucophaeus
GGGAGGCGGAGCTTGCAGTGAGCTGAGATCCGGCCACTGCACTCCAGCCTGGGCGGCAGAGCGAGACTCCATCTCAAAAAAAAAAAAAAAAAAAAAAAAACCAAAAGCTTTCTCTTGCACTTAGAATAAATCCAAATTCTTAACCAATCCCCTGTGGCCTCCCCTGACTCCTCTGACACAGGAGGGTCTGAGCTGCAGGCTGAGGAACAACAGGACCATGTGGCAGCTGCATGAAGCTGGCTGGCCCAGCTTATCTGGGCAGGAAGACAGTATTCAGGCATAGTAGAGAGGGGTCTAGCAGGCTTAGGTTCCAAACAGAGGAGCTAGGTTCAAGGCCAAGGCTCCAGCCCCACACAACTGGAGGACCTGAATCTCATCAGGAACCAGAGAGGACTCTAGTCTTCTGCCCAGCACAAGGTACCAGGGTACGGAGAGCAGCATGGCCTTACACTCCATTTCTTTTTTAATAGAGTTCTTTCAGTTTTGAAATAAGCAACCATAAGCACTGACAGGCGAGGTACATGCCACTAGACACTAAATTTTTAAGAAAATCCAAGCATCAGATACCCGAACCCTCATGATGACAGATGGTGGTTGAGTTACACGGAATGCCCCTCCTTCTATCCCTGCTGCTCTGCCTCTGCATGACCCTGGACCACTCTGACTGCCTCCAGACTGGAGTCTCAGCCTCCCTCCTCCTCGGCCTCCAGGTCATCCTCCACTAACTGATGGAAATGATGGTTCTAAAGCCAGCAGCACTGGCCTCACCCGGGAGCTTGTGGGAAATATAGACCCTCAGTTGCCACTCAGACCTAGGGAGTTTCCATGTGCATTTTCACACTATCCCCAGATGATTCCTCTGCACAATAGAGTTTGGAGAGCACGGTTCTAACTCACACCCCAACCAGGCCATGTCTTCCGGCATCGAGGCAGAGGGCCCAGACACCTGTGCGTGATCTGGTAAGACACGGTGTGTCCTCCCAGCCCACCCACCAACCTCACCAATCTCATCTCCCTCCACTTGCCCAGAACCTTCATTCCAAACATAGGGAGTTTCTTACCACCCCCCAGATGCTGCCACATGTCTCCACATCTGGACCTTGCAGGCATCCTGCTATTGTGAATTCATTCCTTCCACAAAGATGCTCAGGGCTCAGTGCAGGGGACCCAGGGGGCTGGCCCTCATGGAACCTGGAATATACACAGGGAGGATGCTTAGGAGGGAAGCCCAGTGCTAAACATTCATTGATTAAAGACACATGTGTCAATACCATGAAGAGTTTCTGGCTGAGAGGAGCACACAACAGGGGCCTAACCTAGAACTCTCCTGATAAGATTTGGCTGTGCCCCATCAAATCTCATCTTGGATTGTAGCTCCCCAAATCCTCACATGTTGTGGGAGGGGGAGGTAATTGAGTCACGGGGACAGGTTTTTCCCATGCCATTCTCATGATAGTGAATAAGTCTCATGAGATCTGATGGTTTTATAAAGGGCAGTTCTCCTGCACACGCTCTCTTGCCTGCCACCATGTAAGACATGACTTTGCTCCTCATTCACCTTCTGCCATGATTGTGAGGCTTCCCCAGCCATGTGGAACTGTGAGGCCATTGAACTTCTTTTTCTTTTAAATTACCCAGTCTTGGGCATGTCTTTATTAGCAGTGTGAGAACAGACTAATACAACTCCTCTGCTGAGGGGCATGAGAAGAACCCCAGGACAAGTCACGACGCAGCCAGACAGAGGAAGGGGTGCATGAGGCCAGAAAGGAAGAAACTTGGCATTCCCAGAATGTGGGAGGCAGAGAGGAAAGTGGCCCTAGAAGACTCTCTGGATGGACTATTTGAAGAGATTTCTGAGGCCACTCTCAGAGGCCACAGTGAGGAACCCAGCCCGATGGAGAGGAGTATGTGTGCTTTGCTGAGGCCTCACCTCAGTTTTCCCATCTTTGAAATGACCAGGCTGGGCTTTCTAAAATGCCTCTTCCCAGAAAATGTCATGATACTACATTATTCATGGAGGATGCTCAAAGTGCCTTTCTTGGGAGGTATCCCTGTGTTTTCCTACGGTGACTACAAAATAGCAGCTATTGCTGCCTATCACTTGGGTGAAAATATGGCCATATGTACAAAATTGATTCACTACCAGAGAAAGGGGCATTAATCCAGCTGCAAATTCTCTTTGCTGGGACATGAGGCAGTAAATTTCAGCTAGCCAGCAGCAGCTCTGATTCAGTGTGAAATATGGTGGTTATGTTTTGTGTGTGTGTCTTTTAATAAAGGGAACACTTTTTCAGATTCTTAATTGACAATCACATTTTCCCATCTAAAAACCATAGCAGATGATGAGATCATAAAAACAAGAAGCAAAAAAAAATGTATTTTTTCTGCCCTTATTGACACTTCAAAACATGGAGTTAATTGAGTGAGCCTTTTTGTCTGCAGTGAGGGCATTCCTATTTTTGAGTATCAAAAGAAAATGAACTCAGCCAGAATAATTCATTGAACATCTATTAAATTCAAGGTGGTTTTCTCAGAACGGGGAATAACAATAACAGTCTTATTATTGTTATTATTGCCACTATCCTTTATTGAATGCCTACTCTGTACGGAGCACTTTTTACAACTCTCTACTCTAAATTTTGAAACAGCACTGAAAGACAAGCTCTTGTTATTCCCATCTTCCTGATGATGAGCAGTGTGCTCAGAGAAGTGACTTGTTCTTGCTTGCACAGCTAGATGGAGAGTGAGCAGATTTGAACCCAGGTCTTACGCTGTACCCCAGCAGTTCTCTACTTCTGCGATTTCCAGGAAAAGTATGAAAACGCTTCTGCCTCAAATCCCCTTGGGATGGTTAAGTGTATGTGTCAACTCAACTGGGCTGAAGGATGCTTTGATACGTCCTTGGATAGCTGGTGAAACATTATTTCTGGGTATGTCTGTGAGGATGTTTCTGGAAGAGATTAGCATTTGAATCAGTAGACTGAGTAAAGACAATCTGCCCTCACTGATGTAGGGGAGCATCATCCAATCCACTGAGGGACTAAATAGAACTATTACAGCACAGGTGGTAAAAGCAGTTTAGGTGACCTCATACATTTAGGTAAGCCTCACACATTTGATCTATCATCTCTCTCTCTGGAACTTAGAGATGCTAATCATCTTTTTGATTCTAGAATTTGGGGACAGAAAGAGTTCCATTTTAACATTTTGTTAACTATTGATTAATTTAACACATATTTATTGTCAAGACATTGAGTTGAGTGCTGAGGATGCACAGTGAACAAGGGACTCAGTCCTGCCCTTGGGAAGTTCATGATTTAGCAAGGAAGACAGATACTAAGCTGTAATTCAGTGAAGTGGGTGCTTCAAAGGAATCCTGTGAAGATGCTGGGTATATCACCTCGTCTAGGGTTGCGGTATGGTTTGAAGAATGCAACACCATTTCCTCCTTCTTCTGTCCCACAGCCAGGGTGTCTAGAAGCTAATGGTTGCCCTTGTATGGGTGGGAGAAGCATCCAGCCCACTCAGGAACCCAGCTAGAAGCTGGCTGAGAGGAGAAGCTGAATGTGGCCCTCAGCCCCAGGGTTCCTGTCTTTGTTAGCTCAGGCTGTCATAACCAATCGCCATAGACTGGGTGAATTGAACAACAGAAGTTTACTTCTCATATTTCTGGAAGCTGTGAAGTTTGAGAGCAGGGTACCAGCATGGTCAGGTTCTGGTGAGGGCTCTCCTCCTGGTTTGCAGAAGGCTGTCTTCTTGCTGTGTCCTCACATGGTGGAGAGCAGGGAGAAAAAGCAAGCTCTGTCCTGTCTCTTCTTCTAAGGTCACTAATCCCATCATGGGGGCTCTGCCCTCACGACCTAATTACCTTCCAAAGACCCATCTCCAAATACTATTACAGGGGGATTAGGGTTTCAGCATATAAATTTGGAGGAAATATTCAGTCCATGACAACCTCAAATCTGGGTACCCTGAGACCATCCTGCTTGGTCTTCAGTCTCAGCAACTCACCCACCCGACAGTTTCCCAGCCCCAGGGCAGTTCTTAGAGATACGACCCTGTTCCCTGTTCTCCTGTTCCCTGCCTCACCCTTGGCCCTGCAGAAATAGGAGAGTAGCTGAGCAGGGGTAGGGCCTCTGGTGTGGGCTTCCATCAGCCCAGGAAATAGGGTGCACACTTGGT
>NW_012101732.1:1540328-1542212 GCF_000951045.1 Mandrillus leucophaeus
GTCTCACCTATTCTCCAGTGAAAAGATGGTTCTTATCTTCCTACTATTCCAAGGACTCAGAAAGCCTCTTTTCCAAGGAATTCTGAGCTCTCTCCATCTTCCCTGCTTCACAGCTAGTCCTAGGCTCCTGCTCCAGCAGTACTGACCCACTTGCTTCCTCCCTCCCTCCCTGTGTGCTTTACCTGTGACGTTCTTCCTTCACTCACACAACAGGCATTTATTGAGTGCCTTCTGTGTGAAGTGTTGGAGCCCAGGCAGAGGGAGTTGGACAGCCATGCATGGGGTAGCTGGAAGGGGAATTCAGAGCCTAAGCTGGAGTACGGGAGCAGCTGTGTGGGGTAGGTGGTGGCAATAGACACGGAAGATTTGACATAAACAGGAGGACTGATTGAATGGGTGAATATATGAAGGGGGAGAGAAGCTAGATTTCTCACTGTCAGGGAAGGACTTACAATACAGAAAGGGTGAAAGCTAGAACACACTCTCTTGTGGTGGATTGAAATCACTCATCTCAGTCAACTCATGGTTTCAGCCTATACAGATAGATACAGAAACAGACATAGACACAAATGCCCAATGACAGCGCCTGGAAGCAGCCACACTCCATTAGTGAGGAGCACACCTCACACCCTGATGTGGCCTCTAGACACCATTCTCTTCTAAAAGGAACCAGGGCTTCTTGAGCCATACCTATTTCCAAGGCTAAGAAAGGGAATGTACAAAATGACTGTGGCACATCCCGTGCCAGAGATCAAAGTAGTGTTAAAAAAATAATAGGAACATATCCATAGGATATGGAAGCCAACTTAACGGGGTCCCCACTGGCCAAATCAGAGAAACCAGAGCATCAGAATGAGTGTAATAGATTATAATTCATAGAATAAAACAGGAAACTGCTAGTTTACACTGATAAATACATAATATTGAGCATATCTTGAAGAATGGAATATTAACATATTTTGAACGTAACTTCCCCAAATAATACTTAGTACTTGCAAAGGAAAAGACGTTTCACAGTGGAGTGGGGTGGGGCATTCTATCTTATTCAAGGGATGGGACAACACAAGCATCGTGTTGCTTTTGCAATATCTTTGCCAAAGGATATCGGCAAGGATCTGGTAGCCTGGATCTGACCTTGAAGAAACACCAAGAAAATCTGAGTTTGGGGTAAGAAGTATTCTACAAAAAGACTGGCCTGAAATTTTCAAAAGAGTTGAGGCCCTCCAAGTCAGGAAAAGAAGGATTCTAAAGGGGCATGATAACTGAAACAATAGGTCATACTTTTGGTATACAAAGGACGTTCCCAGGACGATTGAGGAAACTCGGGTGAGCCTGAGGATGGGAAGTAGCCATGCCTCAGTGCCAGCCTGCTGATTTTGATGGATGCAGTGTGGGTATTCAGGAGAATGTCCTTGTTTGTAGGAAATACACGCTATAGGACACACAGGTGATGGCAGCAGGTCAGGGGCAGACTCTCAAAGAGTTCCAGAAGCATGTCCCACACTTCCAGCCTTCTGTAAGTTTGCAGTTACTAATATAAAAAGATACAAGAAGAAGTACACTGTGCAGAGGGATGACAGAAAGGCTCTCTGAGAGCCAGGAGAAGGTGGCACATAAAATGCAGCTTGAAGATTGATTCTGAGTTTCTGAGATGCTCGATAAGGTGTCTTTTGATTGTTAGGATTCCAATACAGTGCACCAGCTACTTCCCTTTGTGACCAGTCCTTTTTCTTTCTCTGGATCTCAGGGACCCAAGACCTCTAGAAAGGCAGCTCCCTTTTTTTGTAGGGGTGATCTAGGAGAAACAGAGGCAGGGGGATGAGCACACCAACAGAAGATTTCCATCTTCTTATATGCCAGCTGTATCTCACACTGACTCCAAAC
>NW_012101732.1:1544947-1593528 GCF_000951045.1 Mandrillus leucophaeus
CACATGGTGGAGAGCAGGGAGAAAAAGCAAGCTCTGTCCTGTCTCTTCTTCTAAGGTCACTAATCCCATCATGGGGGCTCTGCCCTCACGACCTAATTACCTTCCAAAGACCCATCTCCAAATACTATTACAGGGGGATTAGGGTTTCAGCATATAAATTTGGAGGAAATATTCAGTCCATGACAACCTCAAATCTGGGTGCCCTGAGACCATCCTGCTTGGTCTTCAGTCTCAGCAACTCACCCACCCGACAGTTTCCCAGCCCCAGGGCAGTTCTTAGAGATACGACCCTGTTCTCTGTTCTCCTGTTCCCTGCCTCACCCTTGGCCCTGCAGAAATAGGAGAGTAGCTGAGCAGGGGTAGGGCCTCTGGTGTGGGCTTCCATCAGCCCAGGAAATAGGGTGCACACTTGGTACAGCCCCACCAGCCACGGCTGCTTCTCTCTCTCTGAAACTTATCCAGCAGAGCCCTTCTGCTCACTCACCAAGAAGAATGCACGCCTTGCTCTGCCAACCCTTGGGTATAAAACCAAAATAGTGACAGTTCCCGGCACAGGTGGGTGCCAGGCTTGGAAATGTGCCTCGGGAGAGCTTTGGTATGAGGGAAGATGTATAGATGTAGGGTGAGGGGTGCTGGAAGCAGGCTCCAGGACAAAGCCAGCAGAGAGGGGAATTAATAATAACCAGCGCCTATCAAGAGGCTTTTGCTGCACAGCAAGAATGGCGCTAACTGCATAAAGATGATGTTAAGTTTAATCTTCAAAACAATCTAGTGTGTCTGGACATCCCCCAGGCGCTTGGATCACATCACTGAAAATAACTACCCAACAGAGCCAACATCCTAGCGGAAGGAGGCAGACAATGAGTGACCAGCAGGATAAATTTGTGCATCTGGAGCACATTAGGTCACAGATGCTATGGGGAAAAGTGTCAGGCAGTGCAAGGGGATTGGAGGTGCTGGGCCACAGGAGGCCATATTAATTGGGTGGTCTCATGGAAGGTGAAAGAGAGCACTCTGAGCAGAGAGAACAGCTAGTGAGTAAGGAATAGTGTTCCCAATTTACAAATGAGAAAGCTGAGACTCAAAGAAACCGAGTAATTTTCCCAATTACACAAGCTTATAAATGGCAGAGTTGCTTGTTAAAAAGTGGTAGGTATGCTCTGGCCCTGTCCCAAAACACTGCATCAAAATTTCTGGGACCCAGAATTGTTCTTATAACTCTAAAATGTGGGATCCATTATTCCATAGAGAGACTCTCTTTCTAGACCTTGTGATTTAGTAGCTGTTTCTGGGAAAGTCACTTAACAGCTTAATTTCCACTGTAATTTGGACATTTGTCCCCCAAAACTTCATATTAAAATTTGAGCCTGTTGGAGGTGGGGGGCCTAACGTTTGAGTCATGGAGGTGGATCCTTCATGAATAGATTAATGCCCTTTCTGGAAGGGAGGGGAGTGAGTTCTCACTCTATTAGTCCCCATCAGAGCTAGATGTTAATGAACCTGTTACGTCTGTTCACCTCTTGCTTCCTCTTTTGCTGTGTAGTCTTTGCACACACTGGCTCCCCTTCACCTTCCACCATGAGTGGAAGAGCCTGAGGCCTTCACCGGATACTGAACAGATGCCAGGGCCACACTCCTTGTACAGTCTGCAGAACCTGAGGTATTAGCCCCAGGTATTCCTTTATAGCAACACAGATGGACTAAGACAGTTTCCTCTTCTATAAAGTGAAGAGTGCATGCTGTAAGTGAATGATATTGTAGCCCTAAGCAACCTAGATGACAAGGCAAAAATGGAAAACAACCAAGTAAATAAGGACCAAAAAAGAACACACATCAGGTTATCATAGGTGAGAAAATGTTCACAGTACATAGTCCTGTATTGGTCTCTATGCATGCTCAGCAACCATTAGTTTCCATCCTGGAGCTGTTTTTAGGGGTCCAGTGGTGAGCCCCACCCAAGACCAGCCAGAACAGCATGTGGGGTCTAAAAATGGATCCAGTCACTAGATCCCGCCTTCAGTACAACTAACTACATTCCCCAGCTGCTCCTAGAATTTAAAGAAAAGGAAGAAAAAAGAGGGAGAGAGAGAGATAACCCAACCCCACGCTGCTTTTCTTCAGCAGTGAGCCGACAAGGATGGAATCAAGCAATCCATCAAGAAGGAAATTAGGACACTGAAGTAGGGAATTGAAAATGAAGCTGAGACTGACAAGAAAGTAGATGAAGTATGAAAAGCATCTCTCTTTTTTATGCATTTATACATGAGAGCATCGAAAATACCACATCTGAGAGAGACTGCATTTCCATTTGCAGAAGTAACTATAGAACTAAAAGTCAGGAACAGAAGGTCGCAATGTCACCAGATGATGTGGCATCTGATTGGACCCCTAGGCCCCTCTACACACACACACACACACACACACACACACACACACACACCCCCCGCACTGCCCCTTTTCCGAATCACTCTGTGGCCCTCCGGTTTTCTCTTCCCTTCCCAATAGCTCTTCCTTCATTGGTTGGCAAGAGAGCTGCTTCCAAAACACAAGTCTCACCTATTCTCCAGTGAAAAGATGGTTCTTATCTTCCTACTATTCCAAGGACTCAGAAAGCCTCTTTTCCAAGGAATTCTGAGCTCTCTCCATCTTCCCTGCTTCACAGCTAGTCCTAGGCTCCTGCTCCAGCAGTACTGACCCACTTGCTTCCTCCCTCCCTCCCTGTGTGCTTTACCTGTGACGTTCTTCCTTCACTCACACAACAGGCATTTATTGAGTGCCTTCTGTGTGAAGTGTTGGAGCCCAGGCAGAGGGAGTTGGACAGCCATGCATGGGGTAGCTGGAAGGGGAATTCAGAGCCTAAGCTGGAGTACGGGAGCAGCTGTGTGGGGTAGGTGGTGGCAATAGACATGGAAGATTTGACATAAACAGGAGGACTGATTGAATGGGTGAATATATGAAGGGGGAGAGAAGCTAGATTTCTCACTGTCAGGGAGGGACTTACAATACAGAAAGGGTGAAAGCTAGAACACACTCTCTTGTGGTGGATTGAAATCACTCATCTCAGTCAACTCATGGTTTCAGCCTATACAGATAGATACAGAAACAGACATAGACACAAATGCCCAATGACAGCGCCTGGAAGCAGCCACACTCCATTAGTGAGGAGCACACCTCACACCCTGATGTGGCCTCTAGACACCATTCTCTTCTAAAAGGAACCAGGGCTTCTTGAGCCATACCTATTTCCAAGGCTAAGAAAGGGAATGTACAAAATGACTGTGGCACATCCCGTGCCAGAGATCAAAGTAGTGTTAAAAAAATAATAGGAACATATCCATAGGATATGGAAGCCAACTTAACGGGGTCCCCACTGGCCAAATCAGAGAAACCAGAGCATCAGAATGAGTGTAATAGATTATAATTCATAGAATAAAACAGGAAACTGCTAGTTTACACTGATAAATACATAATATTGAGCATATCTTAAAGAATGGAATATTAACATATTTTGAACGTAACTTCCCCAAATAATACTTAGTACTTGCAAAGGAAAAGACGTTTCACAGTGGAGTGGGGTGGGGCATTCTATCTTATTCAAGGGATGGGACAACACAAGCATCGTGTTGCTTTTGCAATATCTTTGCCAAAGGATATCGGCAAGGATCTGGTAGCCTGGATCTGACCTTGAAGAAACACCAAGAAAATCTGAGTTTGGGGTAAGAAGTATTCTACAAAAAGACTGGCCTGAAATTTTCAAAAGAGTTGAGGCCCTCCAAGTCAGGAAAAGAAGGATTCTAAAGGGGCATGATAACTGAAACAATAGGTTATACTTTTGGTATACAAAGGACGTTCCTAGGACGATTGAGGAAACTCGGGTGAGTCTGAGGATGGGAAGTAGCCATGCCTCAGTGCCAGCCTGCTGATTTTGACGGATGCAGTGTGGGTATTCAGGAGAATGTCCTTGTTTGTAGGAAATACACGCTATAGGACACACAGGTGATGGCAGCAGGTCAGGGGCAGACTCTCAAAGAGTTCCAGAAGCATGTCCCACACTTCCAGTCTTCTGTAAGTTTGCAGTTACTAATATAAAAAGATACAAGAAGAAGTACACTGTGCAGAGGGATGACAGAAAGGCTCTCTGAGAGCCAGGAGAAGGTGGCACATAAAATGCAGCTTGAAGATTGATTCTGAGTTTCTGAGATGCTCGATAAGGTGTCTTTTGATTGTTAGGATTCCAATACAGTGCACCAGCTACTTCCCTTTGTGACCAGTCCTTTTTCTTTCTCTGGATCTCAGGGACCCAAGACCTCTAGAAAGGCAGCTCCCTTTTTTTTGTAGGGGTGATCTAGGAGAAACAGAGGCAGGGGGATGAGCACACCAACAGAAGATTTCCATCTTCTTATATGCCAGCTGTATCTCACACTGACTCCAAACTGAGGTTTCACATCTCCAAAAGCTTTGATCACTGGGACCCTCCCTCCCTCTCTCCCTCCCTCCCTCCCTCCCTTCCCTCCTTCCTTCCTTCCTTTCTTCCCTCCCTCCTTCCTTCCTCACTCATTTATTAATTCATTCATTCATCCATGCTTTTAAAAAGTCATGGCATCATTGTATTAGGTACTGAGATACATGATTAGGTGCTTATATGAGTAAGCAAAAACAAGAAAGACAAACTCTGTCTTCAAGGTCCAGTAGGGAAGCTAGATGTTGACTATAGACACACAACCATAAATGCAAAATTATAACCATAAGTGATTTGACAGGGAGGTATGTGGAAATAAGAAAGCACATTATGGAAACTAACTTGGGCAGGAAGGTTAAAAGCAATCTCTGATGAAAGGAAAACTTCAATGACTAAAATAACTCAGAAGGTGTTCTGAGTTAAGATTCGAAACCACTGATTATGAGTCCCTGAAGGGACAGGCTAAGCTGCTATAAGAGAGGCCCAGAAATATCGAAGTCCAACAAGACCCAGTTCTCTCTCTTGCTGGTAGCCGTCTGGAGGTGGGTGGGTCCAGGGCGGGTCTTTGCTCGGCCCTACAGGGAATTCCAGCACCAAGGACCTTCCCTCTTTTGGCTTTGCTTCTTTCAGGCACTCACCTCATCTGCACAGTTGAAACCACTTCCTCTGTTCCACATCTGAGTTCCAGCTGGAGGAATGAGGAAATCAGGTCTTGGGAGGCAAGCCATTTTCTTCTCAAAACACACAGAGGCTGAGCACAGTGGTTCACAGCTGTAAGGATCCCAGCACTTTGGGAGGCTGAGGCAGGAGAATTGCTTGAGCCCAGGAGTTTGAGACTAGCATAGACAACATAGTGAGACCCTCTCTCTACTAAAAATTTAAAAAATTAGCCAACACAGTGGCACGCGCCCACAGTCCCAGCAACTTAGGAGGCTGAGGTGGGAGGGTCACTTGAGCCCGGGAGTTCCAGGCTGCAGTGATCTATGATCACACTACTGCACTCCAGCTTGGGCAGCGGAGTGAGAACCTGTCTCTAAAATAATAAATCCATAAATAAATATAAACGAATAAAAGATGTGGCCTAGAGGTCAGCTGCATATTTCCATTCACACCCATTGGCTGGAACATTGTCATGTGGTCCACGGGAAATGAGACTCTCAGAGGGTGATCAGGGCATTCACTGTGTCCCACAGCTGATCCTGTGAGTTTAATTTCTGATCTGCTTCCAGGGCGAGGCACTAAGAGGGTGTTTTCAATGAAACTCTTTGAGTTTCATTATCAACTCAACCGGTAACCACTGTCGCCAGCAGCTGAGAGGCCCAGACAAAAGACTGCCAGCAGGAATCTATCTGCGTGAGTCCCCATCAGGGGTCAGATGGCGGGCACAGCTTCAATGATACAACCACAATGTGAAATTGTAAGCATTTTTAGTACTCACAGACCCTGGGAAGTACACAGCATGCATAGAGGCCACACACACACGTTCATGCACTCACACATACTCATGCACACACGCGCACACGGAGGTCAGGCAGCACGGCACAGGCAGGTGCAGGGGGGTGACCCACGGGTCAACGTCCTCACTGGGTCCATGGTGTTATCCCAACAGGTTTCTCATGGGGAGCTTTAACGTTGGCTTTAAAGCAAGCGGGCACTATTTCCAGGAGGTCACACTGTGACTGAGAGGTGGCAAATGTCTGAAAGTTTAAAGGAAGTGGCAGAAGAGCCAGGAGCCCCGCCTGCTAGGTAAGACAGACCTCTCAGTTTTATTTCTGGCCATCACCTGGAGCCAGTCGGATAGGGGATAGCATTAGAAAATGTGCCAAGGGGGCTGAGCCCTGTTTCTGGTATAGGAAGTTAAGCTTCAATTTAAAACCAGACACTGAGGCAACATAAAACTATAAGCATTCGATATGGAGGGTTACACTGAGACAAGCCTGTGGCTGCTGGGAGGCCACAGTGCCTGGCAGCTGGGGGCCTATTGGGGCAGAGGGTGCCATGGACAGATGAGATTAATGGCTCCTCTGAGTAGGCAGGAAAACCGAGTGAGTCTCCGGGACAGAAGGGGAGAAGAGAGTGCCCCATGGGGACAGCACTTGGAGACTGCTGGCTCCCATCCCCCAGTGTCCCAAGGGGTGCCAGAGCCTCCTGTCACATATACCCACTTCTATTCCCTCTGCACTTCAATAAGGAGATGCCATGGGCTTGGAGTAAGACAGCCTGGGCTCCCGTCCCAGCTCTATCCCTTGTTACAGTGTAACTCTGGGCAGGGCACCTAATCTCTACAGGATCAGTTTGGTCTTGGTGAAACAGAACTAAAGCATCTCCCTCTCCATCTACTGTGCACCACCTGCCACAGCCCCTGGAACGTGCTTAGGATGCATACCAAGGTATAAGCTTAGGCAGTGTGGGCACCCACCCCAGCCCATGTACCTGTGTGCTCACTGCATTGAGCCTGAGACGCCATGCTTCTCTCTCTACTCTCTCTACCACCGTGGGACTCCTTGGTACTTTTGGTTTTCGGTTAGTAAACTTCTTCTGTGTTTGGGATTTCGTTGTCTAGACAAACAATCACCCTCATCCCTGCCATACGCCCAGTGCTTCCCACCTTCACTACACAGAGCGTGGTCCCCCTGTCAGGTGTCAGTGTCACTGGAGAATATTAGAAATGCAGAGTCTTAGGCCCTGTCCCAGATCTAAGAGCTTCAAATGAATCCTCATTTTTATAAGATCCCCAGAGACCCTGTGCACACTGAAGTTTGAGAAATGCTCCAAACTTAGTACTGCCACTCTGCGGCTGTCACCTCCTCAGCTCCACCCAACTTCCGGAGCTATTGTCATCACCATTTCACGAGTGAGGAAATGTCCACTGAGATTAAGAGGCAGAGAGTAAGAGGGAGTGAGATCCGGATCTGCTGCCTTCCACCCAGGGTCCCTGAAATACCTTGGCCTGACCTTCCCTCTGGGTGTCAGGCAGAAGGACACTTCAAAGAGCTTCACTGAGCATCCATGTTCCCGTCCACCTCCCCAGACCTCCTGAGACATGCAATTTAACATTACCGTGGGTCACCTCTAGCAAAGTCACCAGGGGAACTGGAGAAATTCAAGATGCCAGCAAAGAAATAATTGCTGGGCTGAAAGACCTCATAATTGCCGGATGGCTGACATGTTCAGAGAGCTGGAGCTATGGAGATGGGCTAATTGATCTTGACATGGGCTAAGAAACAACATCACACCTGTAGCAATGACGGCAGGCTTTTCTAGTCCCGAGAGGGAAAGGCAAAATTCTGCTCCCAACAAAGAGAGAGAGAGATAGAAATGGTCTCCACCCCCGGTCAGTGGCAACACGGAGAGGAGATACAAGCACAGGCTGATCTGCTTGCGAATTGTCACCACACTTAACTAGTCAGGTAGCCTGGGGAAAGTTCTGATTTATTCTGAGATGTAGTTTTCTCTCCTATAAAATAAATTTAATGATACAAATATCAGGTCTTTTGTCCATTTTTAATTGGATTATTTTTTAGTTATTGGGTTACATGAACTCCCTATATATTTTGGTCATTGCAGCATGATTCTCAATAGCCAGGATACAGAAGCAGCCTAAGGGTCCATCAATGGATAAAGAAATTGGGAGATAGATAGACAGGTAGGTAGGTAGGTAGATAGATAGATAGATATATAGATAGATAGATAGATAGATAGATAGATGTTAATAGATGCAAATATATAATGGAATATTGTTCAGCCTAAAAAAGAAAGAGATCATGTCATCGGTCATTGGAGAAAACGTGGATGATTCTAGAGGACACTATTGCTAAGTGAAATAAGCCAGACTCAGAAAGACAAGTACTGCATGATCTCACTTTCATGGAGAATTTAAAGAAGTCAAACTCATAGACGAAGAGAGTAGAAAGAGAGGTTGCCAAAGGATGAGTGGTGGAGAATATAAAGGATTTTGGTTAAAGGGTAAAAACTTTCAGCTATAAGATGAGTAGGTTATAGAGATCTGATGTATAACATGTTGACTGGAGTTAATCGTGTGTGGTATACTTGAAATTTGCTAAGAGAGTAGATTTTGAGTGTTCTCACCAAGAAATGGGTAACTCTATAAGGTGATTGATAAGTTAATTAGCTAGACAATGATAACCACTTCACAGTGCATACATATATCAAAAATATTTTTTATGCCTTGAATATATACAAATTTTATTTGCCAGTTATAGTTCAGTAATAATTTAAAAACATATAGTATAGTAGAAGCATTAAATCATACATAAATTGATCACGGTGTTGCAGGAAGGGAGAGCTCAGTGAAAGTGGCTTATCATCAGGCCGGGAGTACCGTTTTTGCACCTCTAATGTCTTCTCTTTTTTGGAGATGGAGCCTCACTTTGTCGCCCAGGCTAGAGTGAAGTGGCATGATCTCAGTTCACTGCAACCTCCGCCTCCCCGGTTCAAGCGATTCTCCTGCCTCAGCCTCCCAAGTAGCTGGGACTACAGGCATGCGCCACCACGCCCACCTAATTTTTGTGTTTTTAGTACAGATGGGGTTTCACCATGTTGGCCAAGCTGGTCTTATACTCCTGACCTCAAGTGACCCTCCCGCCTTGGCCTCCCAAAGTGCTGGGTTTACGGGCGTGAGCCACCACGCCCAGTCCTAACTTCTTCTCTCATGAAGATAAAGACCAAAAATGGGGGAAGTGAGTCAAGAGAGAAAGGAGAGCAGATTCAACTCAGTACAATCATGAGGAACACAGAAGAATCTCGCCTCCTCCAGGAAGCACTCCCCAGCTTCTCGGGGACAACTGACTGACCTCTTCCCTCCAGGCTTGCTGCAGCAGTGACCGTCTGAGTCAGAACACCCGGACTGCTGTGAAGAGGCATGTATTGAGGGCCCCTCACTTGGTGTCCACACTCACCTCCAGCTCCCTCCAGCATTTACTCAGCTCCCAACTTACATCCATTCTCCCAAGCCTGCTCTCGGCTTTGCTCCTTAGGCTGATGACATGTGTGGCCTCTCCAAATCAGACCTTCAGTTCTCTCTCTCTCTCTCTCTCTCTCTCAAGTCACTATTGAGTCTCTCTGCCCCCACCTCCTCAGGGAAACCACCTCCCCCTACACCCCCCAGCCTGAGTAACCTGGGCTCAGTGGTGATACATTGATGTCTTAGTCTGTTTGCGCTGCTAAAACAAAATACCACAGATTGGGTACTTTACAAACAATAAAAATTATTTTTCACAGTTCTGAAGGCTGGGAAGTTCAAGATCAAGCAAGCAGCAGGTTCAGTGGTGACAGCCTGGACTCTGCTTCCACGCTGACACCTTGTTGCCGCATCCTGGGAGGAGATGAACTCTGTGTCCTCACAGAGCAGAAGGGATGAAAGAGGTGAACTCACCCCTCAAGCCCTTTTATAAGATCACTAATCCCATCCACAAGGGCTGAGCTCTCAGGGCCTAAAGGCTCCACATCGTAATACTATTGCGTTGGGCATTTAGTTTCAACATGAATATTGGAGACACAGACATGCAAAACATAGCAATAGATTGTGATATTATCTACTCAGGACACCCCTACCCAATTCCCCTGGAAACTGCCCATCCCACCCCCAGTCCCTCTCCACGGTCACCATGGGGGCCATACTTCCTCAGACCCTCCCCACCCCTCTTCTGCGCCTGAGAAGCTGACCAGATTCAGCCTCATCAGAGCTCTTCCTCAGGAACCTTCAACTGAAAGAAGACTTCATCTGTCTCAGGTAAAGGGTCCACAGAATATTAAATGAAGACGCTGAAAGCAGACGAAATTCACACTGTGGGAAGAAAGCCAGTTTCAGCAAATGAAAATAAATCTAGCATGCTGGAGGAGCAGGGGTGGGGCTGGGTGCTGTTACCTTGGCACTGTGCTCCTGCCTGCGGAGGTCTACACCCCCCAAGTCCCTCCTGAGTGGCTCTCAGATAGAACTGAAGAAGGGAGAACTTGTGTGTAGTGTGGAAGGTAGGAGGGAGGCAGAGGCCATTCTCTGGTATGAGCAGGTGCAGAGCTGTCTGGTGGGCACCAGCCATCCTTGCTCATCTCCTGACCACTGGCCCTGCTGACCATCATGGCCTGAGACCCCATCAGGCACTTGGCAGTGAGGCCACAGAGGCTGCGGTGACCAGAGGGAGAGCACTGCCTAACAGCAGCGTGTCCATGGCCCTCCCTCCCACTCTCCCTCCATGACCCCAGTCTGGGGGCTGGATGGGTTCAGCCTGTTGCATTTCCCACAAGCTCCAATTTGTCCAGTCCCCGAGGCTGCCTCTCTGACATCCCCTTCCAGACCTGGCTTCCCCAGCACCCCCATACCCACAGACACCCTAATTCCCATTTTAAACTCCTTGGTGAAACCCTTGCTAAGGTTCCATTTGCCTGCCTGAAGTTGACTGGTGTGGGGGTGGACACTTGACCTGATTTTGAGGCCTGGATGAGGCCCCTCATCTGCGGTTGTCCTGGCTTCCTTTGAATCTCTTGATCCCAGCCCCAACTCCTCCCTCCCAAAAGCTTGTCTCTAAACAGCAACAACTAGTGATCTTCAAAGACAAAACCAACCACGTCACTCCTTATTGCTTTTTCATCACCATCAAAAGAAAAGTCCTGACTCTTCTCCATGGTTTATCAGACCCTTCATGACGTGGAGTCCCACCTGCCACTTTGACCTCACCCTACCCCAGCCCCATTTCACTGAATCTAGAGCCACAGTGACTTCCCTTCTGTTCCTGAAACTACCAGATCTTTTCTATGTGCAGGGCCCTGTGGTCTGGAGCAAACTTCCTGGCTGTTTAACGGTTAACTTCATCTTACACCACACGTCTCAGCACCGTCCCAGAGAGACCTGCCCACTCGCTTTGCTTCTTATTACAGAATTTAACGTATGCCTGGGCACAGTGATGCATACCTGTAGTCTCAGCTACTCAGGAGGATGAGCAGAAGGATCACATGAGCCCAGGAGTTCAAGGCCAGCTTGAGCAACAAAGTGAGACCTTGTCTCTTAAAAGACAAGAATCTAGCTTATATCCAGGCAGATAGAGGAGAGCAGTGGATACCTATTGCCTGACTCATACCTCAAACCGCTGGCCCAGTCCAAAGGAAAAGGCAATAGAATCTGAAAGACATTCCTGGATTCCACGCCATCATGTGAATCTAGCGGATGTTCCTATAAGGCATGTTCCCCACTGGGATTCCAAACTCAGAAGGCTAGAGGTGGTGCTTTGTATTTCTGTTCTTCTCTCCCTGAGGTTCTAGCAGGAAGACAGAGCCAAACCAGTGTTCAGTATACATAGAACACTGAAGGCCAGATTTGCAAAGGACCTGAGGAACTCAAGGAATCAGTGGCCCAAGCCCTTCATGTCAGAGAGGAAGAAAATGAGACCCCAAAGGAGGATGATGCTGCACCAAATCCCCCAGAGAATGTGTGACAGAGCCTTCACGCTCACATAAAACACGAGGATGTGAAATAAGAAGCCAAGACAGAAATTCTTCAACCAGACTCTCTGATTTAACTCTCCTACATGTGTGACCCTAGCCTGGGGGAAAATGGAGACACAGGTCAGTCCTCATTGGTTTATTTATGCTGCGTATGCTTCCCCCAAAACTTAGTGCCTTAAAATAGCATCAGTTCACTATTTCTCATAATTCTTCCTCCACAACCAAACAGACATGCATTGCATGAATCTCCCTCTGTGCCTGGCCCAGGGCTTTGTCGTGCTTGGGGCACAGAGTTTCATGACATCTGGCCCTGGGGGGGTTTCTATTTCTGGGTTTACTGGGTAGCACTACAGGTCTCTGTGGCTCACCCAGGCCACTGCATTCAGCTGCGAGCTTGTCTAGGAGCTTCAGTTAACCCGACTCTCTGTGGTGTCTCATCTTCTACAACTCCTCCACATGGCTTCCCTTGACAGCCCATAGCCGGGATTTCCTTAGAACATGGCAACTGGATTCCCAGAAGAAAAGCCCCAATACCTGGACACCTTTTAAAGACTTTGTTTGTGTCGTGGCTACTAATGTCCCATTAGCCGAAACGAGCCACATGGCCAAACTCAGAATCACTGTCAGATAGGAAATGAGTACCAGGAAGTGTAGTTCATGGGGGACATCCACGTACCTTTCCGCCATGTTCACTATCCCCACAGAACAGACAGGTTCTTCCCCTCCCCAGTGCCTCACCAGGAAGAGACTGACTAGACATGGTCCTGAGCTAAGTGAGCTTCCACCTCTGGCAGTGTTGGAGACTGTGTACCCCAAACTATCCTCTCACTGGACAACAGCTACAGATGCGGGAATCAGTTTTGTAATGTTTCCAATGCATTACCAAACTTGGAAAAAAATTAGAACAATTCTCAGAGGCCAAAAATCAAAGTGGAAAAGGAAGCCAGAGAGATAAGCAGTGGGAAGTCCGCTTTCACCAGGACTTTCTGCTGGGCCCTGGTGCATCTGAGCTTCCGTGTTAAAGACCGCATTCCATGTGCGAGAATAAAAATGGAGTTGGGCAGTGGTAGGAAGTCCAACAGGAGATTCCAACAGAAGCTGGAATCCCAAAGGACTAGAATCTCCTCCATAAGTGTGAACTGGAGAGAGGGGGGAAGAAACGGAAAATGTATCCTGCATAGAAGCAATAGGAAAATTTGCCCATCGCTACCTCAAAACTGTGTAGACGGAAACAATTTCTCCCTGAGAATTCATAGCCACTAGCAAGCTGTCATGCATATTTACAGAACAAATTATTACTCTTTGTATTGTTTAAAAGACCCTGTAGTAGTCTGCTCAGGCTGCCACAGCAAAATACCATAGACTGAGCAGTTTAAACAATAAAAATTCATTTTCTCACAGTACCAGGGGCTGGAAATTCAAAAGCAAGGTTCCAGCGGGGTTGTTTTCTGGTTGGGTCTCTCTTCCTTGCTTGAAGACGGCCCCTTCCCTCTGTGTCCTCACGTGGCCTTTCTTCTGTGTATGCAGAAAGAGTGCTCTTGCGTCTCTTCCTCTTTTAATAAATTCCATTAGATTAGAGCCCCACCCTTATGATCTCATTTAACCTTACCCATCTCCCTACAGAACCTATCTCCAAATACAGTCACATTGAGGGTTAGGACTTCAACATAGGAATTTGGAGGGGATAAAAATATTCAATCCATAATAGACTCAAAGTTTGACATTTATTTTAAAATGAAGCAAATACAAATTGTTTCTAAAATACTACAACTGCTTTCCAGTAATCAAAGAATTCCTGCAGATAAATATCGAAGGAAAATGAGTTTACAATATTTTTAAATCTCAAAACACTTGAGGAAACAAGACACTGTGAATGTGGAATCAGAAGTGGAAATAATGACATGGAATATAAAATGGTATATTTGCTGTTAAAGACATAAAAAAGAGAAAACTACATGAATAAGGAATAGGAGAAGATAAAAATAAACAAGTAGACCTAAAAAGTAGTACTTCTCTAACTAAAAATAAAAAATTGAAATTTAAAACTTAATGTGTAGGCTAAAGAGCTGACTGGCTACAGACAAAGGAAGAATTCATGAAAGAGATTCTAGAGAAATTATCCTGACTGTAGCATACAGGCGTCAAGCTGGAAAAATATAAACACAAAGTTAAAAATCAAGGAGAGTAGAATGAATGAGGAGAGTGACATCAGCAAGAGTGCCGACTAGAAGCCCCTAGTGCTCATCCCTCCACAAAGACGAGCAGAACAATGAATAAACAATGACATTTTAACAAAAATAACTAAAGGAGAGCACTGGAGTATGTCAAAGGAGTAACAGAAACTTTAGTGAGCACAGAAAGTCAAGACGGCCACACAGAGAATGGGAGGAAACACCAGGACACCACCACCTCATCCCTCAACCAGGATCAGCTGGGAACCAGGAGGAACCGCTCCCTACAGTGAAAGGTAGGCAAGAGGATCCCAGCAGCATCCACCAACACCTTGGGTATCTCAGACCTCACCGCTGGGGTCCCCTGCAGTCCTCACAGGCACTAAGCCCAGATGAGGAAGCTGCCTGGAGGGCACATAGCTGTGGTACCTCAGGGAAGGAGCTGACACTGTGAACCTCTCATGTGGTTTAATCTGCTACTGTGCTACACCATCTAGGAACTAGAAGAACTGCTGGAGGGTGTCTTACTCTAGGGGTGAGTAGCTATGGTACCCCTTCATCTCTGAGGCTCAACTGCCATCAAACTACCCCCACCCAGTGGCCACCCATCCCCAAGCCAAGCTGTAAGCAATTGCTACACGCTTCCTCATGGGGCCAAGTAGAGGTGGAATCGCTTCACTTACCCCACCATCACCCCCTTAAGCTAGATCTTCTTGGGTAAATGGTGTTGTGGCAAAACAGCTCCATCTACCTCTCTCAACTGTAGCTGTGCCCTGTCCCTAAGTGCCCTGAGATGAAACTGCACACTGCCTCCTGAGGAAATAGTGCCTTGGAAAAACCCTGCATTGTAGGGAAACAGTATCTGGGCCATCCAGAATAGTTGCACTCCCAGGCCTAATCTGAAGTGGTACATCACCTTCTGGGAAATTGGTGCTTTCGCTGATCTGAGCATCTACACATCCTAGGGCTAAGCTGACCCAGTACCCTGGATCTCAGGAAAACGGAGCAGAGGCTGAGCGGAGGCACCCCACACTACAGTCCAAACAACTCTAGCACCCTGCTTCCCTGGAGCTGGACTAGCACTCTAGAGTCTGAGCTACTGAGACACCCCTCTTTCTGCAGTGGAGTCATCACTATACTGTTCCCTGTCCTCCAGGGTCCAAATGACAGCTGTGCTTAGCCACTCTGGGGAACTTTCTGCTGCTTTACCTGGTTTCATAAGGTCTGGGATATTGCTGAGCCCCACCACCTCAGGGTCTAGAGTCACCATTACACAGCACCTCATCCCAAAGGACCTAATATGCTACTCAGCCCTATTGGCTCAGGCTATAGAATTACAGCCATACCCTGCACCCTGGGCTCAAACTTCCAGAGCAACCCTTCTTCCCTGGAGTTGGGCCAGGGAATCATAGTTACAACCCAACCACCTGAACCCAAACCGCTAGGTGGTATCTCAGAATCATAGATCCTAGTGCTACAGGCAAGCTGCATTCAACCATGCCACAGAGCAAAACTGCACCCCAAAATTCAGGTGCCACATAGGTTCCTGAGAACCTGAGACTGGGACCCAGGCCCCACAGCCACTCCAAGCACTTGCACCTGAAACACAGAATCATAGCAGCTGCTTCTAGGCCATATGAGGCCAGATACCAAGAAGGATCACCTCAGTTATGTCTCCCCATTGTGGGAAAAATAAGAATAGGAGAAGTCTAAAAGCCCTTGCCACTGAGGACACTAAACACCTATGCTAACACTACTGCTACCACAGACATTTATAGCCTAAACAGTGAGGTGCCCTCAGTTATGGCTGATGTTGAACATAGATTACGAAATGCCATGAAGACTGTACCATTGCACCTACCCAGAAACAGAGTCGCCATGCCCTTCCCAAGTGACATACTAAGACCCAACTGTGGGTGAGAGTTTTTCTCTACAAAAGCCACTCTGGAAAGTTTAGAAGTGATTGTTCCACCAAATGCACAGACATCACTGCAGGGACACAATCAGCAAGAAAAAGCAAGGAAGCATCACACTATCAAAGAATATAACTCTCTAGTCATAGACCCCAGTAAAAAAGAAAATCAATGAATTGCCAGAAAAGCAATTCAAAATAAGGATCATAAGGAAACTCAATAAGATATAAAAAAAAATGCAAATAAGACATTTCATCAAAATTAGGAAGTCATAATATGAATAAGAAATTCAACAAAGAGCAATATCATAAAAAAGAATGAAACAGAAATTCCACAGCTGGAGAATTTATTGAAATAAAAATATAACAGAGAGCTTCAATAGAAGACTTTATTGAGCGGAAGAAAGAATCAATGAAAGTGAAGATCTGTTTTTTTGAAATTGCCCACAGAGTATAGAGATAACCCACTGAGTGGGAGAAAATATTTGCAAACTACTGATCAAGGGATTAATAACAAGAATATATAAAGAAGTCAAACAACTCAATAGAAAAAAAACCATGAATGATCCTTTAGGATAGAGGCAAATGATCTGAATAGACATTTCTCAAATGAGGACACACAAATGGTCAATAGGCATATGAAAAAACACTTAATATCACTAATTATGAGGGAAATGCAAACCAAAATCACATTGAGATATCATCTCACCACAGTTCCCCAATAAAACACACTTTATAGACACTGGATATTATCAAAAAGACAAAAAGAACAAGAGATGCTGGCAAAGATGCAGAGAAAGGGGAAAACTAGTACCCTGCTAATGGGAATGTAATTAGTACAGTCACTGTGGAAAACAGTGTGGGGGTTCCTCAAAAAACTAAACCTAAGTGTGCATCGATGAATAAAATGGATAAAGAAAATGTGGCATATATATACAATGGAATACTATTTATTCACAAAATGAATAAAGTCTTGTCATTTACAGCAACATGGATGAAACCAGAAATCAAATAAGCCAGGTACAAAAAAAAAATCACATATTTTCAGTTGTATGTGGAAGCTAAAAAGTCGATCTCATGGATGTAGAGACTAGAATGATAGTTACCAGAGACTGAGAAGAATGAGGGAACAGTGAAGAGAGGCTAGTTAATGCGTACAAAAATACAGGTAGATAGAAGAAATGAGTTCTAGTATTCAACAGCACAGTAGAGTAACTATAGTTAACAATAATATATTGTGTATTTCAAAATAGCTAGAGGAGAAAATTTAAAATGTCCTCATCACAAAGAAATGACAAAAGTTTGAAGTGATGGATATTCACATTCTCTTGATTTGATTATTACACATTGTGTACCTCTATCAAAATATCACATATAACCCATAAATATGTACAATTATTATGTATCAATAAAACAACAATGGGACTAGTGTGAAAAGGCTTGTCATTATATGATCAAATTTCCAAATGATGAAAATGGCAAAGAGGGAACATGTGAAGAGGACATTTCAAAGAATTTCCTTGACAGGATGAAAGACAGGTCAGGATTCAGGAAGCCCAATACATCACAAATAGACTATCCCAATCATTAAGAAACTGAACAATATCAAAAACCAAGAGAACATTCTAAAAGCATCCGGAGACAGAAGACAAATTACCTCTAAAGGCATAACCATAAATGTAAAACTGACTTCCAATAGCAACAGTCAAAGCCAGAAAACAGTAAAATGTCTCCAATGTGCGAAGAAAAACATAAATGTCAACCTAGAATTGTACATTCTGCAAAACAATCTATAAAGATGTAGGGCATAATAAAAGACAGTTACCAACTGAGAATATTTGTGACCCACAGACTCTCACTGCAAAAAAAAAAAAAAAAATCTGAAGGGAACATTCCAGGCAGAAGAAAAACCATCCTCTGAAGACTTAAAAGATTTCAGAAGAGGCCAGGTGCAGTGGCTTACACCTGTAGTCCAAGCACTTTGGGAGGTTGAGGCGGGTAGATCATGAGGTCAGGAGTTCGAGACCAGCCTAACCAACAAGGTGAAACCCCGTCTCTACTAAAAATAAAAAAATTGGCCGGGCATGATGGCATGTGCCTATACTCCCAGCTACTCAGAAGGCTGAAGCAGGAGAATTGGTTGAACCCAGGAGACGGAGGTTGCAGTGAGCAGAGATCACACCACTGCACTCCAGCCTGGGCAACAGAGTAAGACTCCATTTCAAAAAAAAAGTAAAATTTCAGAAGAGAGAGTGAGCAACTACATTGGTAAATATATCAGCAAATCTAAAAAAACTGTACAAAATAATAATCATCCAACAGCATTCACTTATTAATTCATTTATTTATTCCACACAGCTTTTCTGAACACCATCTGGTCTTCAGGCTTGCATGGAACATATCACACACACACACACACGCACAAATGAACTTCCATGAAGAATTTTATATTGGTGATTTAGGAAACCAAGGAAAATGTCCATTCCATTATTTTTTGATAGTTAGAACATGGAAAGTAACTTCACTAATATAGAAAGGCAGCTAAGAACATTGTTATATATTCTGTGTATAGGTCTCCCGGATGGTAGTGAGCAATGTAAAGACCAAAACCCACACATGCTTACTCCTTGTTGCCATAGGACAGGGACCAGGGAATGGGCAGTGAAGAGGTCAGGCAAAGTTGATAGGTGTTCTGGGGAAGGGCTAGACCAATTCAGTTTGCAGGAGACTGGGAAGTCAAGAGCTGAGCCTCGTGAGATGATGAGAATTTCGGGGAGTGGCTGGGAGAAAGGCAATGAACACAAGGAAGCAGAACCTGTGTGATGCCTCCTTTAGTGTGCTGCTGGGGGCTGGAGATAAATCAGTATGTTGCAAAGCCTCTTCCAATCAAAGAAAGTAGAAATATTCCAGTAGGGTTTGGCTGTATTCATACTCAAATCTCATCTTGAATTGTAGCTCCCATAATTCTCACATGTTGTGGGAAGGACCCAGTGGGAGACAGCTGAATCATGGGGGTGGTTTTCCCCATGCTGTTATCATGGTAGTGAAAAGGTGTCACGAGATCTGATAGTTTTATAAGGAGAAACCCCTTTTGCTTGGCTCTCATTCTCTCTTGACTGCTGCCATGTAAGACGTGCCTTTTGCCTTCCGCCATGATTGTGAGGCCTCCCCAGCCATGTGGAACTGTCAGTCCATTAAACCTCTTTTTCTTTAAATGACCCAGTCTCTGGTATCTTTATCAGCAGCACAGGAACAGACTAATACATATTAATATATTTTAATCAAGTTATTCCATATTAGAAAGCTTTTCTAGTAATATAATTAATGATGAATATGTGGACATTGACATACAAAATTTTATCATGTCAATGTTTATAATAGGAGGAATATGAAAACAAATTGGATATGCAAATTATGGTACTCAAGGAAATAACATGTGGCCAATACAAATGCTTTATTATGTTAGAGTAAATAATCAAGATATAAAATTACAGGAACAGTTTGATTATAACCCAACAAAGGTAACTATGAGGAGAATAATAGCAAACACGAGAAAATATTTCCAAGTATTCATAGTGATCTCTGATTAGGGAGTCTATAACTGGTTTCCATTTTTCTTCTCTGTATTTTTCTGACCTCCTTAAACAGAGACATATTATTTTCATAATGAAAAATAAATACAGATTTGTAACTTTGTCCTGTTTCATAGTACACTAACCTGTTATGAAATGAAGTTTTACCAAAAAACACCAAAAGAGAACTTCTCAGCCTCTTTCCCTACCTTCAGAAGTGCTAGAACTGCATCTCTGACCAATTTTAACGTGCTCAGAGCAGAGTTAGGTTCGGGGTTTTTCATCCACTGAGCTTTTCCACCACGCTACCAAAAGCCTCTGGATTTTCAGGTCTCTATGGAACTTCAGGCATCCCTGGCACCACTTGCGGTCCAGACTCTCCACTTCCCCCAGCACTTAATTGTGGGCTGCAGGTACTTCTCCTCCATCCATTCCACATGACTCTCACTGTATCATTATGCCTGTAGTGGATGCTGTGATGCACCAAGATCCCCTTTCAGAATGGAATGACTTATTCCCCCAGCTGCTGTAAGTGCTGACTTACCTCATCCAAGGTCATGGCCCCTCTTGGTCAGCCTACATCCAATAACTGGTCAAGAATAGGCACAGTCCCTTTCCTCCACCTCAGGACTACACTGAAGGGCCATCCCAGCCTCAGAGCTCCTGGTGGGGTTGGCTGAAGGCTTACTGGGGCTGCACCACTCAACTCCCCCTGCTTTCCAACCCTTCTTCCTATCCTTACTCCCATAGAAGTGACCTCCAGAGCACTCCCTAATAAATTCCTGCATGTGCATGCCCATCTCAGAGTCTGCTTCCCAATCCTGTAACACCTGCAGAAATCTCCTACATTCGTCCCTCTGAAATGCTGATGCCAAGAACCTCTTTCTGTCTGAGATGCCAGCCTCCCGCTGGCAGCTGACACACTCATCCTGGCATTCTGACACTTGGCATCACACAAACTCCAGCCCCAGCTAGATGGGCGAGGCCCCTACTCATAGCCCACACAGGTCTGTGATTCCCCTTTCTTGTGTCATTTTGCATTTTTTCAATGGTATAATTAACAAGCACTTACTATTTACTAGACATCCTGGTAGTTCCGGTATAAAAAACGAACATGCCTCCTATCCCTGTGGAGCTCTCAGATCAGTGCAGGGAAACAGACATTAATCAGGTAGCGATGCAAATTCAGGTATATTAATTTGAATCATATGAAAATGCCAGTGCTAGGTCATCTTAACTTACAAAGCCAACATTTTCTTTTTTCTTTTTCTTTGAGACAGAGTCTTGCTCTGTCACCCAGGCTGGAGTAAAGTGGTGCGATCTCGACTCACTGCGAGCTCCGTGTCCCGGATTCACGCCATTCTCCTGCCTCAGCCTCCTCAGTAGCTGAGACTACAGGCGCCCGCCACCATGCTGGGCTAATTTTTTTTGTATTTTTAGTAGAGAAGGGGTTTTGCCGTAGCCAGAATGGTCTGGATCTGCTGACCTCATGATCTGCCCGCCTTGGTCTCCCAAAGTGCTGGGATTACAGATGTGAGCCACTGCGATGGGCCCAAAGCCAACATTTTCATATGGTTCAACTTGAAAGTTTTAAATAGTAGTAAAACCCCAAGTCTGACGTTCCCAACATGAGTAATAAAACAATACTGAGAATTATCTTGATTCATTACCATCATATTTGTCCAATGACAAAACAAAATTCGAACCTTATTTTTGTTATTTTTCCCTCTATTTGTGCACTTATCTTTTTTTTTTTTAAATAAAAGCACACATACACAGAGAAACCTGATTGAACATTGACTTTCTCTCCCCTTAGCTCCTTACAACCTGTATGTTGCGACTAACACTGAGATTGAAATTGAAAAGTGAGTTTGGAAATTCAACCCAGAGCTAAGCAAAAGAAAGAATAAAAAAGTCAATTCCCAAATGTGCCTTGGCCATTTCTGCTGATGTGCTTTTCTCCTACATTTCCTGACAACCAGCATTTGATGAGTTTCTTTCTACCTGCCCCCACCCCACACCTCACAGTCAGTCAATTTAATGATGATGTACTGAAACCATTCCTGACATAAGAAAGTGGGACTCCCTGGCAGCCACTCCAGTTCTAAAGTAAATTTCCAGCAGAGATGAGCAACAGTGAGGGTCTCAGAGGACAGCCCTCAGCATGCCTGGGTGGGGAGCCACGGGCATTCTTAGAGGAAAAGTCAAGATTTGTGCAAAAAAAAACAAAAACAAAAACAAAAACAAACAAGAAAAAAACCTCCATGGAATTCTTCCAAGGACAGTTTTCATCTTCTAGTTAGGTGTTGCTCACCCTTCTCTGATCTGTTTCCAAGTGTTTGCACAAAATTCTAAGACTCTCCAAGACATAGAGAGCTCAGAATAGAAGCAGTTGAGTGCATTTGGGGCACCGCACGGGCCGATGATCTGTCGTAGACATTAAGCTCCTACAGGGCAGGACTGGGTCTTAGGGAAGACTTTGCAGTATAAATAGAAGATAAGAAGACACAGGCCATGCTTCCACTGCCTGTGTCTTTTCAGATATTCAAATGGGTTTTTCTTTCTTCTTTTTTTTTTAATCACTTCCTTTATACTTGGGCAAATAAATTGTTCAGCATGCCCCTGATGAGATCGACGTCATTGAGCAAGACATGGCAAGGGAACCGAATCCTGAATTCTTGACCAGCCCCTGACCATGTCCAGAGTCACTTTCACCAGATCCCCAAGAAAGTTCTGCATGGAAATTATAGACAGCAAGGCTACCTTTATTTTTTAAACATAAACACATTTTGATTTATTAAAATAATTGAATATCCAGGAGAGAAAATAATGGTGTGGTAGCTAAACACGTCCATTCAAATGAATCTCGAATGCGCATTGTTGAGTGAAAGCAGCAAGTTACAGAAGAATATATCTCATATTATTGCACTTACGTAAAGCTTCTGTAAAGGCAAAATTAAGCAATATATTGTTTGAAGACATATAAATAAGTTACTGGAAGTATAAAGTAGTGCAAAAAGATGATTCACCACACACACACACACACACACACAAATACACACACATGATAATAGTTACTCTTGGGCAGGAGAGATGAGCATATTCACCTGAATGGAGCAGGGAGGGGATTGTTAGCCAGGATTAATTTTTCATGGAGCTGGAAAGGAGCAGATAAATGACACCACTTAAAAATACAAAAAACTGGCCAGGCACAGTGGCTCACACCTGTAATCTCAGCACTTTGGGAGGCTGAGGCTGGCGGATCACGAGGTCAGGAGATCAAGACCATTCTGACTAACACAGTGAAATCCCGTCTCTACCAAAAATACAAAAAATTATCCAGGCGTGGTGGTGGGCACCTGTAGTCCCAGCTACTCTGGAGGCTGAGGCAGGAGAATGGCGTGAACCCAGGAGGCGGAGCTTGCAGTGAGCCAAGATTGCACCACTGCACATCAGCCTGGGAGACAGCGAGACTCCATCCCCCCCCCCAAAAAAAAGGAAAGAAAAATACTAAAAACCCTCTAAGTTATTTTCTATTCTAAGATTCTAAAATTCTCAAGGATTTAAGAACTTAGATGTTAGGAGTTATTGGGGCAAAACACTATAGTCTTTCTTGGAATTAACTGGGACCCTTCCTCTTTCCTTCCACACTTCTAAGATGGTCCCTAAGATTCCCGCTTCCTGGTACACATCCAGGTCCTCCTGATGCCAAACAAAGGCCAGGCCATTTCCAATTCTCCACGCTGTGCAATTGTAGAATGCAACTGTCGTAGACTCCCATTGTTTGCTGAGAAATGCTATTTGCAGGTGTGTATCAACCTGCTGGCAATCATATTTTTAACTTTTTAAAAGGATAACAAGGTCTTTGTGAGGCTCCTGCTTAAGCACTGACAGATGTTAGAATTAATGAAGTGCTCCTGTTTGAGCAGGGTATCATTAGTCATACACTCAATCATCTTTACTGAGCACTTACCACACACTAGACCATGTTTGGAGCATGGGAAATTTTCAGTCACCCACAAAGGCAAAGTCCTGGTCTTTCAGGAGCACACAGCCCAATGAAAGAGAGAGACAAGTGATTCCACAAAGAACGCAGGACTTTAAATGCCAGAGAAATGCAAGCAGTGGGCTCCAGGGTTCAAAATAGCCCAGGCGATGTGAGTGAAGGTTCACAGAGGAGACCAAGTGGGAAGAGAGCTGGAGAAGAATGAGAGGAATGGCCTTTACAACAGGGGAAACAGCACAGGCGAAGGCAAGGAGGTGCAAAGATCTCAGTGTTCAAGGAACCACAAATATGTACGTTGTTACACCTGAAATTTTTTTTTTTTTTTTTTGAGATGGAGTCTTGCTCTGTTGCCCAGGCTGAAGTGCAATGGCACAATCTCGGTTCACTGCAACCTCCATGCGCCACCATACCCAGCTAATTTTTGTATTTTTAGTAGAGACGGGCACGTTGGCCAGGTCTTAATCTCTTGACCTCATGATCCACCCGCCTTGGCCTCCCAAAGTGCTGGGATTACAGGCATGAGCCACTGTGCCCGGTCTACACCTGAAACTTTTAAGCTGTGTGTAGAGGAATCTCAGAAGACACCATTGAGGCTGGGCCAAGAAGACACAATCTCACATATGAGATATTTATTTAGCTAAGTTAACTGTTCATCTTCTAGGACAAATATCAATAAACTTTATCTGTCAGATAGTATTTTAAGCTTTGGAACATGGTCTCTGTCCCAACCTCTCAGTTTGTAGCACAAAAGCAGCCAGAGGGAGTATGAAGGAAAATGGGCATGGCTGTGTGGCCAATGCAATTTCATTTACAAAATCAGCCTGAGGGCTGGATTTGGGGGCAGGCCATTGTTTGTCAACCTCTGTTCTAGAAGTGTTAAGCTTTTAAGGAGCTTTGCCAATTTTATATGCAGACACAATTTGCAGCAATAAATGAAGATCATTTACTGAATATTTTGTAAGCAGCTTCCACGCTTTGATGATGATTTTCCAATTTTGATGACTCTAATTAGTCAATTGCAGTTCTACTCTGCCCTGCTTGCCTTTTGTTGTTACAGGGTTGACCAAGTGCCACTGGACAGACAGACCCATGAAATTTTGGAGCCAGAAGGGAATCGTGAATCATATAATCCCATGCACTTTACAGACGAGGAAATGGCGATCCAGAGAGGTGAAGAGACAGCCCCAAGGTCACAGAATTTGGCTGTGGCACACACAATTGTGCTAAAAGGCCTGCGTCTGTGGAATGCCCACCCTGTGCTTTAGACACACTGTTTCCAACCCTCACCCCTGTGCTGCAGATTGTTCTCAGAGAGTGGACCTCAAAGGAACCTTTGGCTTCAAAGGAGTCCTGCATTCCAAGAGTCCATTGGTCAGTGGAAATAGGAATTCCAAGTGAGGGTTGTGTGAAGAGCATATAGCAGAGTGGCCACTGGAGAGGAGTAGCTGGTATGAAGCCCAACTGGAGTGGTCAACACCCAATTCTGACCTCCAAAAGAGCACTTAACCTCTCGGCGCCTACTTGTCCTAACATGCTAGTTGAGAATAATAGTATCTACCATGCATGGCTGCAGTGATAGTCAAGGAAGATCATGCATACAGGCCTCTCTTGCTGTGTCTAAGACCCTAGAACCACTCACCTAGGGACAGGGGCAGGGGGACAGCCTTTCTGGGCCCTCCAGCATGCAGGATGCTCAGCAGCATCATCCACACTGGGTCGGTGAACAGCTGAAGTTTACTGAAATGGTGCAGTGTGAATTGGGTCTTCAAGAGCTCAAAACTCATCTCAGCCAACTGACTTAGGAATGCCCTCCTTCACCCATGGAACTCTTCATAGCACACTCATTAAATGCCAGCCAGGCCCAGGGTCAGGATGGGGACTGTGAATTTCCCACAACTTAATAGTGCTCTGGCGAGATCCCACCCACAGAGGATGCGTGTGTGATGTGGGCATCAATGCCAGCCTGGGGGTATCAACTGGAACTGGAACTCTGGGCTAGGAAGGACATCGTCCATCTCTTGGGCAGGCTCTGAGCTGCCTGCAATGTGCTAAGGATTCTGCAAACATCATCTTCTGGAGCCCTCATCATCTCCTGAGAGTCAGTGTGACCTCAGGTCAGCCTCAGGTGTCCAATTCACTGGATTAAGCTGTGACTAATGAGCTGGTTGACTGAGCAAGGAAGATTAGCCCTCGGTGTGGGCAGGCACCATCCAATTCACTGGGAGCCCTAATGGAACAAAAAGGCAGAGGAAGGGCGGATTCTTTATCTCTGTTTTCTAGAACTGGGATGCCCTTCTTCTCCTGTACTTGGATGTCAGGATTCCAGGTTCTCTGGCTGTTAGTCTCCAGGACTCACTCCATCAGCCCCATTCTCGGGCCTCTGGCCTCAGACTGAGAGATATGATATAGGTTTCTCTGGTTCTGAGGCTTTCAGACTTGCATTGAGCCACACTACTGGCATTCCTGGCTCTCCAGCTTGCAGGCAGTCATGGGACTTCTCAGCCTTCACTATGGTGTGACCAATTCCCCTGATAAATACCTTCCTTTATATCTATTTACATCACGCTGGTCCTGTCTCTCCGGCGAATCTTGACAAATACAGCCAGATGAAAGAGTGTGAGCAACTAGCCCAAGGCTACAATAAACACTGGAGGCTGCAGCCTCAGGCAAGGACTCAGCTCAGGGGCTTTAAAAACTGGGAGGCACCAGACACCGTTTTTCCCCCGAGAGGAGCTGAAAGTCTAATGTGAGAGGCAGATACACAAAGGTCTCATGTCCTTCTAATGGGGAAAACAGGAATCAAGGTAGGGCCACTCCATTGGCAGGGGCAAGAGGTCTTCCTGGAGCTGCTGGCACCTGAGCTAATAAGTCCTGGGAGTCCAGAGGGAGCTGGAGAGTGTGTCTGTTAGAATGAGGCCTGGGCTTGAATCCACTCTGAACCACTTAGCAGCTGAGTAACCTTTGATGCAACATCTCCCTTTGCTTCAATTGCCTCAGCTGTTTAATGGGCTAATAATATAATCTGCCTCATAGAACTGTTGCAAGGATTAAATGAGCTAAGAGTTTAAAGTGTCCATGCATGCTCACTGTTCTTGGGAAAGGGGTGGAGTTGGCTGAGTGACATAAGGACAGGACCAACAGCCCACAAGCAGGTGGCATACCTGGGTACAGGACTAAGGGAGGAAATCCACACCCACGTGTGGGGCACATCTGCTGCTGTGCCATGAAACCTGAGCCTTCTCTTGAAAAAGAACCATTGCCCACAGGCCATGCCATGTGCAGTGTCCATGCCTCACTGGCACAGGTGGATGGATGGCTGCTAGTCTAGGAGAAATCCAGGATTCTTCCGCAGTCACTCGTATTCAGAATCCTTGCTCCTGACACTCTGAGATGACACCATAGTTCCAGATGCCACCTGGGGAGGGAGCTCTGCAGTCAGTATCTCATTGGACTGACAAGAATCTTCAGATCCTGAAGACTCCCCTCAGCTCAGAGCCACAGGCTGGGTCATCCTTCATCATTCCAGACTGGCTGTCCTGCCCTCCGAGGCCCTGCCCTCCGAGGCCCTGCCCTGGAAGCTTCTGAAAGCAGCGGGACTCCCGACTCCTGGATCGATTCTACAGCCATGCTTGTTCTCTCTAATCAGAACAATGCTGCATGACACCAAGTTCGCTCTTCTTAAAACGCAAGGGGCCTTCTGAAAGGTGTGCAGATGATGATAAACAGGGCTTGAGCCCAGCCTAATCAAGTCCATGCATCTTCACAACCTGGGGATGGAGCAGGGCTGCGGAGAGAAACAGGGCAGGAGAAACAGCCTCGTTCAAGAAGAGGCAAGTCCATCCATTCTGTTCTGCCCTGAGCACACAGCTGGGCCTGTGGTCTGGGGTCCCTGGAGCAGGTCCCCAGTGCACAACAAGCCTGGCGGGTTGCAGGACTTAAGTGTGAATCTGCCTCGACCCGCACTTGCCAGTTCTGGGTTCTTGGCTTCCTCATAAGCGTAAAGAGGATGATCATGATTATACTTAACCCATAAACTAATCAGGGTCAAGTGAAATAATTCAAGGAAAGCTCTTAGCCTAGTGCCTGGCTTATAGTCAGGGCTGAACAAGTTTTACCTAAAAAAGAAAAAACAAATTTAGTGCCTACATAGGCGAGGAGGCCCGCGGCACACACAGTCATCCTGCCGTCTGCACTTCTTCTCTGCTGGGGGCCGGAGGATGCGTTAAATGTCCTCACGTGAGCAGCCTTCGCGTTTTGTTCTCACATCAATCTTGCAAATAAACGTAATTAGCCACCCTGTGACTCATGAAAAAGACGAGCTCAAAAATGTGAGGTGACCTGCTCGAGGTTACACAGCAAGGTCCCTCCCACACCACGGTGGAGATAAACCTAACCAAACAGCTCCAGGGAAATCCGTAGCAGATTTAGAGTAGAAAATCAACAGTAATAAAAATTGGTAATGGTAGATATCGTAGACTATGTTACTGCTGACAAAGTAATTCTTGTTACAATAATCCCACCATGTTATTTTATGGAATCCTCCCTAAAATCCTAGGAACTCAGGTGTGCCACAAACGCTTCTTGGGTGAATTCCACATGAGGTTCCGTTACCATTTCTGTTATGCATGCACAGGGTCCCAAGTCCGGCAGATCCAAGTGGCTTGTCCAGGGCCACCCAGCGCTGAGTGTGGGAGGCAGGACCCAAAGGGAAGTCTGTGTGGGTTCTATGCCCACGTTTCTGCAAAACACCCAGGTGAGCCACTGTAGAGGGGCACAGGGTGTTTGACCTTGCTGAATTTCTGTTTTGAGAGGACTGGAAGCCAACCTGTGGGGCTGAGCCCCGGGAGTGCCTTTCAGCCCTGAGAGCCTCTGACCTCATTTATTTTTGAGCAGATCCCCAGCCTTGCCCTCACCTGCTAGCATTTCGAGAGTGGCAGCTCCCTGTGGGAATGCGTAGCACTTGTCTATAGAAAAGCCTGCTGAGAACTTCCCTTCACTGGCCAATTCACTCAATTTCTTTTCTCTTTTTATCCCTTAAGAACTTTTAAACGTTTCTGGGAGATAATTCTATTGCAAAAGTTGGAAAGGGAGGTGCATTTGAATCTCAGTGTACTGTGAAGCCTGGTTTTGAGCCCTTTCCTTTTGTAAATAATCATCAAATCAGAGCTGAAAGAGCCCTGGGCCATCTGCAGCCCAGCCTTAGTTTACAGGTAGGGAAACTTGGACGCCTGGAGGTAAGGAGACTTTAGCAATATCACACTTATAGTTAGTAATAGACACACTGGGCTGTATCAGTACCCTTCCCTTTCTCCCTCTCTCTTTCTCTCACATAAGCACGCACGCGCACACGTAGACTCACACCCTTAGCAGGCACAAAGGATAGCCCATTTAATAAGTATGAGAGAGACCAGCAGCTGCCTACCCAGCATCGACTGTCTCTATCCAGTGGTTCTCCAAATATTGACCCTGGACCAGCAGCAGCAGCAAGGCATGGAAGCTTATCAGAAATGCAAATTCTCAGGCCCCTGCTCAGACCAAATCGATCTGAAACCCTGGGGGTGAGGCCGCAGAATCTGCATTATAACAAGCCTCAGGGTGATTCTGATGCAGCTGAAGTTTGAGAAGAGAACCACTGCTGATGGAAATGCTTTTTGTGTTCTCCACCCCTCTTCAAAGCCCACCTAGGGTTTCAGCTGTGGCTGGGCTGAGTGTCTCCTGGCAGCATCCCACTTCCTATGCCAGCCACATCTTTCAGCTTGTCTGACCCCAGGGTGTGTCCAGAGCCACAGCTGCTCACCCAGGGATGTGCAGAATATGGGCGAGTTCACACCCCCGCAGCCACTTTCACCCACTGGAGGGCATGCATCCACATCCCAACCCCAGCCTTAGCCCAGGCCCCTGCCCTGACAGTTGTGAAACATGCCCACAGCTCCAAGCATCATCAGCTCAGTGATGGTCTGTGCAGTACCTTCTCCATCCATGGTGCACACACCCTCTGGCCTTGCTTCTTTTCCCAGGATCACCCTTGAGTCTGCCAGTGGCTGAATCTATCTTGGGATTTGCTTTGGGGAACCCAGACTAAGACAGATGGTACCGAAAGTGGCCCCAGGAAGCAGCACTCTGGATAGGATTCTACCATTGGGTCCCTCATTGGTCAGCAGTAACAAGCACATGAGAGGTACTGCCATGACAAGGGGATTGGAGACGAGGTAGAGGGAGGAAAGGCACAGATGCTCCAGCCACCGACTGTGGCGTAAAAAGCCACACCAAAACTTAGTGGCTCAACACAGTGGTCAGTAAATTACAGCCCTTGAGCCAGATGTGGCCTTCCAACTGTTTTTGTCAATGAAGTTTTATTGGAACACAACCATGCCCATGTGTTAAGGCTGCTTTCATGCTACAGTGGCAAGTTGAGTAGGTGTGACAGAAACTGTATATCCTGCAAAGTCTAACGTATTTACTACCCTGTCCTTCACAGAATAAATTTGCTGACCTCTGACTTAAAACAACATTTATTTTGCTCTTTTATGTGCAGTTTGGGGACGGCTCTATGGGGGCAGCTTATTTGTGCACCACACAGAACCAGATAGGTGCATAGGCCAAGGCGGTACAATCATGTATGCAGGACCATGGGATCTACTGTTCCTCCCGACGCCACATCACCCAGAGGCAGCAGGCTCAGCCGAGATGGAGGCTCAGCCAACAGCAGACCAGGGCTCTGTATTAGAGGCTGCAGTGAGCCCATGTCAGTGTGCAGGACTCGGAGCCGGTAGTTGGAGTATACACTTCTAGGAACAGGAGGTGTAAAGAGGATTGGTCCCCTCACCATCACTGCTGGTGACTTCCTCAAAGGAATTGGCTTCCTGTCCCTGCAGCTCTAGTATATGCTGGGTTCAGTGTCCTGGTTCCCAGAACAAAATGGTCCCACCAGGACACAGGTAAAGTTTACCCTTAATCTAACACTGTGCCTGCTGCCTGACCACCTCGGGGCCTCATGCTGGCGGGCCAGCAGACAGAAGAGTTCCTACAGTAGAGGGGACACTCAACCCTGATGACCACAAGAAGGTAGGGTTGGCCCCACATGATGCGGAAGGGATAAGCATGTCTGGAATTCAGGGGACTCACCGGGATGGCCCTTGATGCTTCACACCCAGAGATAGCAGTGAATGTGTGACTGCCACCTGAGGTCAAGGCCACCAGAACATAGTCCCTCAGGGAGGGAAGAAGGGGCCCTCTACCAGCTCCCTTGGCTGGATCAGAGTGACATGAAGTGCAGGGCAACCTCCAACTAGTGGGGATGGTGTCAGTGCACAAGGTCCAGCCACCACCTCTGGGGAGGCAATTTTGGAGGCATCCTTTTTGGGGAATGCAGGAGAGACTGAGCCCTAGGTGCTCCCAGGCAATAACACACACGCGGTTGCTTTTTCTCCTTTCTCAGTCTCATTCTCTCTGCTCCCTCATGTATATTCTACCTGCAGCCAAGCCTGCGTCGGAAGCCCTGTTCTGGGGAAGACCCAGACTAACACGCTCAGAAACGGTTTGTGTTGGGCTCTGTTCCTGTCTCGTCTAATGGCCTTCAGTGAGAAGTTACAAGGTGGAGCCTCTGGTAAAGCTCTTTAAATGGGACTGTCTCAACTGACAGAGGAGCTTTGCCCCTGGCCATTCTCCTTTTCCCTGCTTGGACCACAGACACAGTGGCTGGAACGGCTGTGGCCACTGTGAGAATGGAAGCCCCCACTGAGAACGGCAGAGCTGAGAAATGGAAGGAACTGGGTTCACCTGCGCACGTGCAGCTGCTGCACTGCAGGGAGGATTCTGGAACCTAGCACCTGACCGTCTGCCTGGGACAAAAACCCCAGCTCTGCACCTCGAGGCTGTGCAGCGTTGGGCGCGTTCCTGAGACTCTCTGGGCTTGCGTTCCCTCTTCTGCAGGGTGGGGCCATGAGTCTACCTGCCTCAGAGTCACCCCAAGGATGAAATGAAATGACGATGTATCAGCCACTCGGCCCAGTACCAGGCTCAGCTGGTGCTCTCTGGAGCTTGTTGTTATAACCTTGGGACCAGGGCCTCCAGGGTCAGCGCTAGGAAAGGCACTATGAAAGACAAATTTGTTTACACCCATTTTTCAGGTTTCTGCAAGGCTAACATGCAATATAAAGCTTTAATTCTTTGGGGAACTCATTCAAAATGTGAAATTGACGAGTGCTTTCTGAGTACTAGGGTTTTCAATGTACTGATATTACGTTCATCTTCTAGACTGGGGCTCCAGTCAGCATGGTGGGTCTTGAGTTGTCTGGAAGCAGAGAATGCCTTGGGCCTCTCCTACGGTCTCCCAGCAATAAGAGAAAAAGCAGGGAGATGATGGAGATGCTGGAGGCGGCTCCAGTGGGAAGAAGCATTCTCCAGGTGCACAGTGACTGTCCTGAAATCCCTGGGGAGCTGCCTGGGGACGATGCAGCAGACTTCCTCTAGTTTACTGCCGGGAATGGACACTCCACCTTTCACAAGAGCGACTGTGGGCAAAGATGTGGGCACAGTGAGGGCACCAGCAGAAGCTGCTGATGTCCCCAGGGACCAGCAGTGGTGGAAGTCACTGCCAGCCAGGCCTGAGGAGATCACGGGAGAGGGTGGTTTCTAGAACGTGGTGAGAAGCACAGTCATGAATGAGGGTGCCAGAGAGGAGCAGTGGCCACAGGGAGAAGAGCACTGTCATGCTCAGAACCACTGTCCCAAAAGAATGTGGGGACAGACCCACTGAGCAGACATTCCAGAGTCTGACCCAGGTCCCCCATTGATGGAACCCAACCAGAAGCCATAGAGGTCAGCTTCCTGGGGGAGGGAGCAGGGTAGAGCAGAGGGAGAAGGATCCTGGGTAGAAGGAGAACAGCTACTGTGTGAGTTCAGTGGAAGGAGATCATCAGGGATGAGCTGGACAATCTGAGAGTAGCAAGTTCCCTGTCCTCGGAGGTTTCTCAGCAAAGACTGGACAAACACCCAAGAGTTAGCATCATAGGCTTCCCTACTCTGATTAGATGGATGCTCAGCCTGACAGTACACAGAACTGTTCAGGGAACTGTTGAAAAATACAGATGCCTGGGCCCTGCACTCTACCCCGGACACACTGAATCGAACCTTGCAGGGTGAGCCAAAGCGTGTGCAGGTGAACAGCCTGTGTCGTCGGCCCTGCAAGAACCGCTGATCAGCGGCTTGGGTGGGATCCAGGTCCTGACCTGGGCAAGGAGGGCAGAGGTCCCAGGTCTGCCAGGAAGCACTATCTTTGAGTTTTGGGAAGTTCTTTAGCCTCAGAAGCTCCAGTTCCTTACCTTCTAAATGAGGGTTTCCAGCTCACCCCAGGGTATCAGGGTATCAGAAGCCTTAAGACATGGTGGAAGGAACAAGCCCAGTGCCTGTGGCTGGAAGCAGCTCCTGCCCACCCTTCCCCATGCCCAGTGCCTGTGGCTGGAAGCAGCTCCTGCCCGCCCTTCCCCATGCCCAGTGCCTGTGGCTGGAAGCAGCTCCTGCCCGCCCTTCCCCAATCCCAGTTGCCTGGACTCAAATCCTGCTCTGACGCTTCCTCACTTTGTGACCCAGGACACCCGTTCACCCTCTCTGTGCCTCATTCTCTCATCTGTAATATGCCAGCAATGATGGAATCTGACAACAGTGAAGATTCCGTGAGCTTACGCTGTCTGGCATGAAGTTGTGAGCAGTGAGGATTCCATGAGCTCACGCTGTCTGGGTGGGGGTTGTGGGCTATTATCACTGCTGTTGTTCCTGTGCTCCCCCTGACCAGCCTGGGAACTGGCAGAATTCAGGTACAGGGAAAGAATCAAGGGTCTGAAGATCCTTAGCCTGGAACATGTTTTTGGGGGCCATAGTGCAATTGTCACCTTCGATATCTGGAAGGGCTGTCAGGAGGAGAGGTTGTATCTGCTCTCTATGAGGTAAAGCACAGAGCAAAGGCCAGTGGGTACAAGCAACAGGAAAGCAAGTTTTAGACCAATATGAGGAAGTAGTAATTGTACTTATTTATTTATTTATGAGACGGGGGACTTGTTACGTTGCCCAGGTTGGTTTCAAACTCCCGGCCTCAAGCGATTCTCCTTCTCAGCCTCCCAAAGTGCTGGGATTACAGGCGTGAGCCACTGCAATCGGCCAAGTGTGAATTTTCTTCCGTCCTCCCTTCCCTGATTTTTTTTTTCCGTCCTCTCTCTCCGCTCTGCCTACTCCCATCTGCACATGTATAGTAAGTGTGTACTGTGTGCCAAACACTGTGCCCATGGCTGAAGATGTAAATATTAATGATACCCACTCCCTGTGGTCAAGTTGCCCACAGTCCAGCGGAGGAAGACAGAACCAAGTGAGCCCCCTCCTCTGGTTCCCGATCTCCCACGTCAACCTCTGTTTTCACACTTTTCACACTGTCTTGTCAGAGCTAAGAAGGAATAAGCTGCCTCGGAGATATAGGGAGCTCCTCATCATCATAAGTATGCAAGCAAAAGCAGAACCATTTGTCAGGAGGAGAGATGGGAGAGAGGTGGCATCTTACAGCGAAGATGGGACAGGATGGTCACTTCCTTTTATTTCTTATTTCTTTATTTTTTTGAGACGGAGTCTCACTCTGCCACCCAGGCTGGAGTGCAATGGTGCTGTCTCGGCTCACTGCGACCTCCACCTTCTGAGTTCAAGCAATTCTCCTGCCTCAGCCTCCCGAGTAGCTGGGATTACAGGCACCTGCCACCGTGCCGGGCTAATTTTTGTATTTTTAGTAGAAATGGGGTTTTACCACATTGGCCAGGGTGGTCTCGAACTCCTGACCTCAAGTGATCTGCCCACCTTGACCTCCCAAAGTGCTGGGATTTTAGGCATGAGCCTGTAAGGGGAAGGGCTGTGGTCAAAAATGGGTAATATCCCTGCTCCCACACGTCTTCCTGGTAATCAGATCCCCTGACTGGCAGGCAGACCTGGCCTCTGCAGACCCAGCGAGCTCCTTTCACCTACTCCTCACTGCAAGACCCTTTGCCCCATCTTCATGATGTCCTAATGGCTCCCATATTTTTCCATCGGCTGTGTGACGGGCATCCCTTTAAGGGGAGAAGGTCATTCCTACAGCACTTAGAGGTCATTGCTCAGGGTGGCTATGATCCTCACCAACTCCCCGTCCCTTCCTCCTCTTCTTCCCACCCAGATGCATGGGGGGCATCCATTCTCGCCCTCCTTGTCACACAGAGCTGTGCCTTTGGGAAGAGGCCGTTCTGGCAGCTCTCCAGTACCAGCACACCCAGGGACGCTGGGAGGAAGCGCCTGGCAGATGCTAAGGTTTTTGACCTGGCATAGGCGGGAGCTTCCCCTCCCTTCCCTGCTGCTTCTGAGACCTGCTTTTGGGGATGCTCTTGAAGCCATTCCTAATTATTTTAACAAAGCAAATAAATTCATATACTTTGATATGCAAACTATTACCAGTCACACGTGCCCCTAGCTGATGGTGACAACAGCTGAGAACTGAGCATTTAATGTCTGCTGAAGAGTGGACCAAGCTACGATTCTCACCATTATTCATGAAGCGAAAGAGAAAGCTGCACGTGTGGACACCATGAGGCAGTGAGGGACAGAAGAGGTGAGGGAGAGAAGGGGTGAGGGAGAGTGAGTGTCATTTCCCCTCAACCTGGTGAGCTGAGCAGCCCAGGTGACTATGTTTCCCTTCCTGCTTTACCTCCAGGCACCTCGGAGCTAAATTAATAGCTCAGAGGCAGAAACAACTTCAGCACAAGTAGTCTACACATATATATTCTTTCTCGTTTCTTTTATATGATCTTTATTTTGTGTAGGGTCTTTTTTTTTTGGCTTCTTTTCTATGTGTTTCAATATTGTAACACTTCCCAAATCCTTTCCAAGAGGTAGACAGAATGTAAATGATAAATGAATAAACATATAAATAAGTCAGGCAGACACAAGCATCTTTTTGAAAGCAATTTTTTATTCCTTCGTGGGCGTCTGTCACTCATGGCAAATGCACTACTCACTGTGTGGCCCCAACCATCACCCCTTCCAGGCCTCGGCTCACCCATATGCATGAAGCACCTGCCGTGTGTGGTGCGCCCAGACCTGAGGACACACAGGTGCCCAGAGACAAGGCAGCAGCCAAGTGAGAAGGGAAGGAGGGGCTCTCCCTGGGGAGGCAGCCACACCCCTCAATGATGAGCTCTCCTGAAGTGTGCATGTGTGGGAGGAAGTCATTCTTCTCTGGTCCTCCTGCTGAGTCTTTTCTGGTGAAAAGATTAGAGATGGCCAAGGCTCCAGGATTCCCAAGTCTTTTCTCCATAAACCTCTTTCACCAGCCTATTGAGATGCCCAGGGTCAAGGGAAAGTGACGAAGACAGCCGTAACCACCCATGAGGGCTTAGACCATCACCCAAGGGCTGCATTAGGTAGGACCCAAAATACACCATTCAGGAGCAGACACAAAGGGACATACCAGTCTTCATCCTCTTCCTAGCTGGTTTCCAAGAGAGTGGGGTTGGGGGGAGGCCACCTTCTCTCAGGCTGGAGGAAGCCATGGAGATAGGGGCTGTCCAGAGGGCAGGCAGGAGATGTGAATGAGTAGGGGCCTTGGCTGACACTGTGTCTCCAAGTCCTTTCCCTTCTCACAGTAGGAAGAGACACCAGATACCACCCCACCTCCAGTGCTGTGCTCGGCTTGGCCTGGACTTGACCCAGACTCTGGGTGAGGGGAGGGAGCCCTGAGCTCTCCTGGAGTCTTATCCTTTGATGACAGTCAGTTTGGCAACAGTGAATTCCCAAATCCAAAGCTGATCCTTAAGGGACCCCCTAACTCTAAGCAGAGCACTCTAAGAGAGAATCTTCAAGAAAGCTGGTGAGGTTATGTTGGAGAAAGGGGACCTTGTGGTGGTCACCAACCCTGAGAGTAGCAGGACCTCAGAAGAGGAAGGGGTTTCCAAGGTTGGCTGGTTTAGTGGTTTCCCAACTCTGTTCCTTATAAACTGGGGGTTTGCCAGGGCTCAGCACAGGAGGCGTCCTGGGGAAGACCCAGAGGATGGTCTTAGCTGGAGCAGTTCCAATTTCATCAGTTCTTCATACTGGTAAGATTTTGTTAGGAGAAAGGGTGCAACAGCAGGACTCCCTTCCCGGGCCAGAGGGAGGAGCTTATCTGCTTGAACTCCTGGGTATTCAGGGAACTGATATAAAACCCCACCTTCGCCAGGCGCGGTGTCCCACAGCTGTAATCCCAGCACTTTGGGAAGCTGAGACAGGCGGAACACCTGAGGTCAGGAGTTCGAGAACAGCCTGGCCAACACAGCGAAACCCTGTCTCTACTAAAAATACAAAAAATCAACCAGTCATGGTGGTGGGTGCCTGTAATCCCAGCTACTCAGGAGGCTGAGGCATGGGAATCGCTTGAACCCGGGCAGCAGAGGTTGGCAGTGAGCTGAGATGACACCACTGCACTCCAGCCTGGGCGACAGAGTGAGACTCTGTCTCAATTAAAAAACAAAACCAAAACCAAACAAACAAAAAAACCACCTTGCTCCATCCAAGACAATAGAAGCAGTTGAGAACTCTGAAGTCAGCTGAGTGATCAAAATGGCACCTTCTGTTACTTATCGCAGAGACTGTTTCTGGTCATGTGACATTCCTTCTCTCTTTCTCCTTAACAAAGTATTATTTCAGATTATGCACTCTATCAAAAGACTACATCGTCCAGCCTCCCTTGCAGTTAGAAGTGGTTGCCAAGTGTTAGTCAACAAGATGTAAACTAAAATGTTGTCTCAGACTTCCAAGACGATTGTACAAGAGGAGCTGACTTAGCTGGGATGGGTACTACTTCTGTCTTTCCTGCTGTGGTATGGAATGTGGAGGCAATGGCTGGAACTCCAGCAGTCATCTTGGCCTGTGAGGTGACTGTCAAGATGAAAGCCTGCATTTCAGCTAGTGGAGAGAAAGGCCGGGGTCTGATGGCCCTGTGGAGTCCCCATATCAGCCCTACATTATCTGACTTACTTATGGACATCCTTTGTATGTGAAAGAAACAAAATATTGTTTTAATCACAATTATTTGAAGTTTTCTGTCACATGCAACTAAGTCTGCTTCTCATTATTAAGCTTGGTTAAAGGATCATGTGACTTAGCTACATGGCTAGGATTTGCCAACACTTTTGCCTCCCCATGACCCGAGTTTGGAACTTGAGAGAGCCCCCTCCCCACTCCCTTGCATGGGCAAGTTTAGTTTTACAAGGATGACACACTCTCCAAAATAACTGCTTTCCTCTGGTCCCAACCAGAGATGAGAAAAAAGCGAAGATTCCAGCACACAGAGTCCTCTAACAGATGAGCTCTGCCCAGCTGACAAAGGCCAGGGGAGCTCCCTGTTCCTGGGAATTTGCAGTGGGGAGAGAACTGTTCCACGGTGAGAGGCCTCTCTGCCTCCTGGGACAGCTCTGACTGCTGGAAGCTGCTCATGAGACTGATGTTATATGGAGCTGGAAAATCTCCGTTCTGGGGGACGATGCCAGGGGGTGTGAGTTCTACCTGCATTCACACAGAACGAGTCTACTCTCTCTTTGAAGGGTCTGAGGATGCTTCAGACAAACGGAGAGCCCAGATTGCAAGGTTGCCCAGTGAAATATAGCCAGTTAAATCTGAGTTTTAAACGATGAATTATTTCTTCTTGTAAAACATGTCCCAAATATGGCAAAGGACATACTTATACATAAAGATTTATTTGTTGCTTAACTGAAATTCAAATTGAACTGGGCATCTTATATTTTTATTTGCTTAATCTGGCAACTTTAGCCTAGAGGCACCAAATTTCCAGACTCTCAGATGGGCTGCACTGACTTTTGAGAAAGGGGTGTGATTTGAACATCCGTTTGCAATGTTCTCTTCTCTTCCTGCCATCCTTTGGGCCATTTCTAACCTCGCCTTTTTCAGAAATCCATGGCCTCCAGCGAGCCTTTCCTGTTCACTCCAGCCCACAACAACCCAGAGGACATCTGTGCCCCATTTCTGCCTCTGGTGTACAAGTGTTCCTCACCTCAGCCTCAGACCCAGGGCTGGAGAACAAGACCTCTGCAGCCCCTCAGAGTCTTCATTCGCTGACTACAGTAATTTGTTGGTGGACCAGCACAGTGACCCCAGTCTGTCCAATCAGAGTGCATCACAGAATCTTGCTGGGACATGTGACTCAAGTCTGTCCAACCAGAATGCATCCCAGAGTCCTGGCTGGGGCATGTGACTGAAGGCTGTTCAATCAGAGTGCATCACAGAATCTTGGCTGGGGCATGTGACTCAAGTCTCTCCAATCAGAATGGACCACAGAGTCTTGGCAGGGTAAGGGTGACCAGATCTCACCTGGAAGGAGGCTTGGCTGTCTTGAGACCAGGAGAGAGCAGTAGTCCAGGAATCGCACTAGCCCCAAGGGACCAGATTTAAGAGACAAGCCAGCTTTATCCTCTGGACTTTTTGGCTTACTTGAATCAAAAATTGCCTTTGACTGAGAGCCAGAGTGTTCTGAGTTATTCTGAGGCTTAGAAACAAAAGGCTTCTAACGGATACAATCTCCAAAACCGGCGTTGAAAAGTGAGAGTCCAGCAAGCCTGGCCTGTCTCAACAAACACAAAGTGCTGGGCACACGGCTGATCCCCTGAGACTTCGGCTCTCCTTCCCCTTCTGGGGTCCCCAGGGCGCTTCCAGTGAGCCCTCACCACAGCCCTCATTGCAGCTAAACAGCTAAGGAAATGATCGTGGTAACAGCAGCTATCATGGACCCGGCTGGAGAATCAGGTTCAGGGCGGGGATCTCTCCCCTGTTCTCTCATTTGATCCTCACACCAGCCCTGACTGAGCTGCTGTTTTGCAGCGTGCCCTGCTGAGAGGACACAGAGATGTAATAACCTGCCCAAGGCAATGTAGGTAGCCCTGAGGTGAAGCCGGGATTGGAGTCCCATTCCGGAGCCTGCGCTCTTCATCACAAGCTGCCTTTCTTTTGGGTGCCAGGGCTGTCAAGGGCATGGCAGAGGTCGCCAGCTGGGAGAGCGGAAAGAGCTGCTCGCAGAGTCCTAGAGATACGTTAGATCCTGGCCCCAGCCCACACTTGCTTAGGAACGGCCAGCAGGCCCCTCTCCTGGCCCCAGCATGCTCATCTCCCGTTTAGGGCCTGACCACCCACCTTCCTTTGTTGGCAGCATTCAAAGCGTGGCGTGGAGGCTAAGAGGCAGGCTGGGGCCAGGGCTGAGGGTGCTCAGAAGGAGGGGAAGGAGTGCCTAAGAGTGAGTGGGGCCAGCTGGTGCAGGTTGGTCTATCTTGGAAAAGCACCTCTGGTCATCCTGGGGAGACTGAAGGGAGAGAGGGGAGATACTTCTCTGGCCACAGGCAGCCAGGGCTCCTATGGATGGAGCTTCCCAGGTGTGAGGTGGTTTAGAGTCTGAGAGTGGCCCAGAATTTTTGGACCAACTACAGCTCGACAAGGTGGCCTCCATATTGCTGGAAATATGCTTTGGGCTTCATCTGCTCCCTCGGGTTGGGACCACAGAAACCAGATGACGCAGAAGAGCTGATGAATGGGGTCAGGGGAGAACTTTGGCTTCACGGGCTTGTGCCAGTCCTTGCATCTCTATTCTTCCTACACCTCCCTTAGACAATTCCCCACAGCGCCTGGGGCAGTGGGAAAGGAGCGAGCTGAGGATTCAACAAATGTGTTCTCTCTCCAAGGACTGCTGAGGGAGCCCTGAGCTGCCTCCAGCTGTGGTGATCCCCTCCACATAGCAACTGGCTCCTTCTAAAATGTGGATCTCATGATGTTGCATCTCCAACCCAAACTCCCAAGGGCCCTTCACTGTCCACAAAGCCAAGTCGCAGCTCCTCAGCATGGCAGCAAAGTGCTGCAGGACATGGAACCCTCGCTACCTCCCAGCCTCAGCCCCATCCTTCCCCTGAAGCATGGCCTGCTTGCATGCCCTGCACACATGCTCCATTTCTTCCCCAGGCATGGGGCATGCTGCTGTCATTGTCTGGACTGTCTTTCATTCTTCCTCTAACCTCTGACTCTCCTCTGCAAGAGGAAGCATGCATTGCCTCTTCCAGGAGGGTTCCTGGGTGCTGCCTTTTTGCCCTTTGCCTTTGACCCTCCCTCCAGCTCCTGCCTCCTCAGGCTGCTGGGGCGTTCCTGTGTGTTCTTCCACACACCCCAAAGGATGTATCTTCTGGACACTTGAACCTTGCAGCTATCCTCCGTCCTTTTTGCCTTGGCTGCTGGGATGCTCAGGGGACCATTTTAGGCCTTATGGTATGCATGATGCCCTCCAATCACACCTTCCTTTGCCTGTATCTAATTTCCTCAACCCCAATTGCTTTTTCCCACATGTCCTCATCTCTTCCTTTCGTCCTTATGTATAGCATGCATGCATGGCTGGAAACCATCCCCAAATCCTTTTATGAGGGGTGAGACAAAGCATGAAAGTAAATAAAAATGATAAAAATCCGCCAACTTCTAGGAATTCAATTATGTAACTAACAGGAGCAGTACGTTTTTCCTCAGAGGCAATGAGATGGTATGTTTTCTCTACGCAGAATGCAAAATGTTGCTGGCATTTAAGAGAAATGAAAAATAAATTGCCCTGGTTTCTTCCTCTTACCCACCTCCTGCTGAGTCTTCTCTCAAGCAACTTCAGCAATCTGTCAGAAAACCCAGGTCAGAGAATCAATAGTTAGAGGGGTTGCAGAATTCACCTAAAACTTTCCAGCTGGTTAACAAAGCCAGGTAATTCAAAGCAGGCCACCTGGCTCCAAAACTTGAGCTCTTCCCATTACACTCAAGGACTGCCCAAGTTGTCTTAGTTCTGTGTATTTGTTTCCTATTTCTCCTGTAACAAATTGCCACATACGTAGCCCCTGAATGCAACACAGGTTTATCTTCTCCAAGTTCTGTAGGTTAGAAGTTCAGTATGGGTCTCACCGAGCTAAAACAAAGCTGTGGGTGGGTTGTGTGCCTTTCTGGAGGCCTTAGGGGAGATTCTGTTCCTTGTCTCTTTCAGCTTCTACAGGCTGCCCACATTCCTTGGCTCATGGGCCCATCTTCCATCATCAAAGCACATCACTCCTAGGATCCATCCTCACATCTGCTCTCTCTGACTTTGACCCTTCCGTCTTCCCATTAGGAGGACCCTTGTGATTACATTGAGTCCCTCCTGGATCATGCAGAATAATTTCCCCATCTCCCCATCTCATGATCCTTTGCCAATCATAACTACACAGTCCCCTTTGCCGGGTGACATAACATGTTTGCAGCTTCTAGGAATTAGAACATGGACATCATTCTGTCTACTAGTTTGGGTTTCTCCCAAAGCAGCCCCTAAGACAGGGTACAAACTGTTTACTTGGGAGGTGATCCAGGGAAGCACAGTGGGACAGTGGGGAAGCTGGGGGACAGGAGAGAGGCCAAGAGAGGGTGTGCTTCTGAGCACTCGCTGCTTAGGAGCCTGGGGCTCAGTTCCACTGGGGTCCCTCTGAGAAGTAGGGGCGGAACATGCTTCTGAATTCTCACAGCAAGATCAAGGAGCCCAGGGCATTCAAGTGCCACCTCCCAGATGCCCTCCCTCAGTGGCTGAGCATTTCTTCTGTGGGTGTCACTCCATGGGAACACTCCTGAAGCAGACAAAACCATGATACTCAAGGCAGGAAGCCACCAACATGTGCAGGGGTTGTCCACGGAAGCTTCTGGTGTCCTCAAAGGTGGCCGAGAGAGTATCCGGTAGGACATTGACAGTGTCTGTTAGATTTTCAATCAGAGAACTGAGCTTGGAGAGGTTACCTGGCTTTGTTGCTAAAATGTGAGGCAGGAGAGGGAGGGAGGAAATGAAAGACAGAGAGGAGGGGCCACTAGGGCCACCAGTGTCTATGCAGAGAGAGGTGGGCCAGCCCTGACTGACCTGGCAGCCCCACCTTCTCTGTCCTCTCTGTGCCTGTCCAGGAGCTTTGGGCCAAAAGCAGAGTGGTCCTGAGAACCCCAGAACCACAAGATGCAAGGGATTGGGACAGGTTTATAGCAATCCCTCCATTTTCCACATGAGACAACTGAGGTTTAGAGGGTGGATGTGGCTCATCTAGAACTTTGTTAGGACCCATAACTGCAAAATGTAGTGGGGAGCAACACAGACCCAGGAGTCCGCACTCATGAGAACAGGCTATCCAAAAAGCAAAACCAAACATCAAAAGCCCTCTGTCTCCGGGTTCACCTCATGAAGAGCTATTTCTGCTTGTGTTGTGGTCCCGGAGGGTTTGCGGGGAGTCCTGGCAGCTGTTCAGCCGCTTCCTCGGGTGCAGGAGGTGGCTTTGTCCCCCCAGAGAGGAGCTGAGCAGAGAAAGCACATCATCTGTAAGTGACCTGGTCCAGAGGTGGTGTCTGTCACAGCCCTCGCTGGCCATCGGTGAGGGCCGGGGTCAGGGCTGGGATGTGATGCCCGTCGGGAGTGAGACGGCACCTGGGAGGTGCAGCCATAGCAGCCCCTGCTGCGAGGCCGGGCGGAGGGACTCTCCATCCCAGCGCTGCCGCCTCCCACTGTGGATCGCGGGCAAGCCCTAGAGTCTCGGAGGGTCAGATCCCTCAGGAGTCAAGCGGGGCCGTGGGTCTCAGCTGTCAGGGCTACAGACCACACTGCCCGGGTATGGGCACTCGGTGGCATCTCCTGCAGGAAATGCGCCTGGGCTTAGGACCCTTCTCTTCCTCGTGGATCTTGGGCTGATCCTCTTTTTATCACGCTGGGCTTGCTGTGACCAGCTGACTCCTCTTCCTTTTCTTTCTGGCAGAATTTACTGCAATTCTGATAAAATGGAGGAAACAACTTTTGCGCAGTGAATGCCCTCAAAATGACCCCAGAAAAGGGGGCGCGGTCTGGGCTGCGACTCTGTAACCCTTGTCCAACAACTGATGTCCTCCTGGCTCTCATCTCCCCAGTTCTCATGTTGGAGGAAGAAGGAGGCTAAGCCCCTCAGTTCCCCCTGGTCCCCTGCCCATTTCTCTCACCCCCAACAGGATGGCCCCAATCTATTTCTGCAGAGCATCGATTTACAAAGCAGGTTGCAGAGAGCGCTGTCACCTAAAAATAGAAAGTCATCACGGAGTAGACGAGGAGCTTGTCTGCGAGAGTCAGGGCGACTTCTGGTTTCTTTTATTCCCCTTTCTGCTTCTCTGCACTCCACTCCCTCCTGCCACCCCTGCCTATGGGCTGAGGGGACTGTGGGGCACTTCTCGGAGACAGGGAAGCAGGCCATGGGGTAGTGCCTGCTCTGTGTGAGGACCGGGGCCAGCTTTATCCAGGTTTTCCTTTGTTTCTTTCCACAAACCCCGTGAGGCTGCTGCTATCATCCCAACTAGTCAGCTGAGAAAATAGAGGCTCAGAGGATTATGGGACTGCCCTCAAATCACAAAGCCAGGCCCACTGCACCGCACTGACCCCATCACAGCCACAAGGGCATGTGCCCCGGCGCTTGGAAGGGTGGCTCAGGAGTGCTCTTGGTAGAGACAGGGCAGAGTGCTGAGTGCTTTGAGACCACCCTGAATGCATGTCTGTGACTTGGGCCCAGCATAGGCAGTGCCCAAATCTGAATTAGGCCATGGGTCCAGCCTTCTGGCTGGCCCTCATCTTGACTCTACCCTTCACAGCTCTCCCTGTCCCCGGCCTCCTCTTCCCAGGAACACTGAGCAGCTGTGGAGGACCCACTGTTCCAGGAGCATCTCCCTGCCTGTCCAGGCATTATCAACAAGGACGTACTCAGAGCGGTAGAAATGACTCGCTAGGAAGGGTTTAGGCAGTCACACCTGTGAGTTTGTAACTCAGGGCTTTGTGGGGCCACTCACTCACTGTGCCCTTGGGGTGTCCAGGCTTATTCGGGATCCTGGTCCTGTCTCACCAGGATACGCCTGTTTGCTCGGGATTTCACTCCCTTGATCACCGAGAATGCCTGGCGCACCTACTGTGTGTCTGGTGGAATCTTTAGCCTGGATGAAGAGGCCAGCTCTCTGGCAGGGGGAGTCATCTCTTGTGCCTTCTGAGGATGCAGGGATGGAGAGAGACTGAGCACCAGCAGGAAGACGGTCCCAAGACCCAAAGTGTCCCGCATCCGCAGAAGCGTAGCCATTGCAGCCTTAATGCAAGACACGAAGACGAGAAAGGAGCAAAACAGCCCGAGGCCCAGCAGGCAGGGAGAGCTGCACTGGTGGGAGACTGGGGTGCTGGGGGGCTTTAGGAGGAGGGATCAGCTACTTGCATCTGACCTTTGCTCAGGTGTGGGATTTCTCCTGTCACCTGTAGCTGCTGTGGCGGGGCCCCTCCTTTCTCACCAGAAGGACTGGAGGTGGGGGATGACTCTGTCTTCCGGGCTTGCTGCAGGTTATCAATGAGGGGCTGGCAGATGCCCGCCCAGGGAACACAGTGGAGGTGTTGCAGCCATCTGGAGTCCTGCCCCCCTACTTCCCATTCACTCATGGTGGACTAGGAGACGGCATAAGCAGACGTGTTGCTGAGTGGTTCATGCAGCCATCTTACTGTGGTACAGTTACAGGACTGGGTTGCTGGGTTTTCTAGCTAATCTGACTCCCTTGTGCTACGAAACAATGTATACGACAAGGCCTCACTGCTTGGGCCATGGACGTCAACTGCAAATGGCAAATGAGGCTGAATAGTTACCAGCAAATACCTGAAGCAGGCTGGCTGGGCGTAACAGAGAACGGGGGTGACCCCGGACTGTGCCTTGGCCACACGGCCCACCACCCAGCTGCCCACGAGCACGTGGAAGGCGGGCTGCAGTTGCAGATCATCCGCTCTCCCAAGAGAAGCCAGAAAGCTGGACGTTTGTGTGTTTATTTGGCAATAAATGAAATCTAAAACACGGTGTGGCCCCAAAGCAACATGTTGGCCACGTGGAAGCAGAGAAATAGGCATACCGTTTAATACTGTTGAATAGGAAAGAATTCTTTTAAGTATCTACAATTTGACCTCAATTATTCAGTATAATAGATGTGTAGGAAAAAAAAAGATCTGGGGAAAATAAATATCCTGTAATACGGTTGCAGCGGTTTAGTTTGAGCTGGAGGAATTAAGGGGTGGAAGGAACAGCTCACCTCAATCAAGCCAGTGTGGTCTTTAGAATGATTAATGCAGCCTGTGTTCTTCATGTGAAACAGCTCATGGTTTCCATTATGAACATTGTATCCCTCCCAACCTAGAGTACCCAGGCGGAGGCCTGTGCTGCCCAGCGCTCCAGGAACTGGCGTGGATTGTAAGCTTCCTCTAGGGAGGCTTCAGAGACGGTGCTGTGCGGCCAGAGGCCCGGGTAGCAGGAGCCTCAGCTACCTGGGCTGTACTGCCTTTTGCTTCCTGCTTTTGAAGATTCCTGATCTTACCTCTGTGATCATTTTTTGACATTTTTGGAAACCATGAATTTACGGAGCTGGTTCCTGCCCATAAAGGGAAGGAGACGATTCCCTTTGTCTGCAGTGTTTTCGTGACAGGGATGAATTCTCTTTGGGCAGGGATGCTGGTCTCCCCTTGACAGCTTCAGGCTGCTTCCCCAGGGGCATGGTTTGGGGAAGTCAGGGGTAGAGAACAAATTAGCACATCACAGCATTTTGTTTGAGGAAATCATCCTGAATTTTGTTCAGCTGACATACCACATTAGATTAGAGAGCTAAATGCTCTTTGTCTGATTTTCGGTTTTTAGAAAATGTGTGTCTTTGACTCTCCTGTCTACCTTCCTCTCTTCTCTCCCTCCCTCCGAGTTTGTGAGCTGCTCAGATGGGGTATGCCTTTCCTCCCTACATCTCCTGCACCCAGCACAGGCCGACACACAGCAGGTGCACGTCAGTGTTTGGTGAATGAACAGGTGAGCCACAGTTGCCTGTTTTCTGTAAAACTTTTCTACTGTCCAAGGCCCCCCTTTACCAATCTCAGGCTTCTGAGAGTCTCTCCATAACGTTCTAAGGTAGGTAATGAAGTATATCTATTTTACAGATGAAAGGACTGAGGCTCAGAGAGAGATCTTCCACGCTGCTTCGCTGACTGATGGGAAAAGAAGTTGAAAGCATAGCCTGGCTCTGGAGAACCAATCCAGTAACAGGACATCTGAGGCCGGCCTGGACACACTGTGTATCTGACACTGACGCGGCCAAAGACTGGAAGAGACTGGCGGAAGAGTGTCTGGGGTCAGCCTCTCGGTTCCTGTTGTCAGGCAGCTGAGCCAGGGCCCGTAAGCAGCTCCAGAGGGGGCCGGAATCCTCTGGAGGGAAGAAGGCTAGGAAGATTGCCAGGCAGGCGAGGGCTCAGGAAGCAGCAGGTAGGGAGATGGGAATCAGCCAAGGAAATCCAGGCTAATGCCCCAGCAGAGACAGTGCAGTTTCGGGCAGGCTATGACTCACTCGCATGACATGTGGTGGCAAATGCTCAACAGGTGCGCCAGGCATGAGGAGCGGCCACTGGCGGATTCTTGGTCACACGCGCTTGTGGAAGGGGAGAAGCCATGGGCACATTCTCTCCCTCAGCAAGCATTTCGCTCGGCTCCTGCTGGTGTGTAAGTGTCCTCATCCTGCCCTTGGAGGTCACTGCCTTAGAGGAGACAAAAGGCCAGTGCTATGCCAGGTTTTCATTGCAAAGATGGGCCACCCACTAGCTGTGTGACGTAGGGGAGGTGTGTCAGCACAGAGGAGGTCTTGCAGTACGAATGCGTGAATGAAGGCACTACACTGCTGCTGCCTCAAGACAGGAAGAGGGGACACAAAAGGGAACCTGTGAGAGAAGGAGGGGCAGTTTCCAAAAGGAAAAGGCTTCCTGGCACGCCAAGGGGATCCATCCACGCCAGCCAGCCAGGAGGAACCTGCAGCCTGCAGCCCATAGGGAACGTTAGGCCAGGCCCCCCACACCCCGAGCAGCAGCTGCTCCTGCAGCAGCCAGCAAGGTGCCGGCAAGCAGACACTGCATTTCCAGCCCCAGTGCAAACGCTGGGTTCATGAATCCCACCACTCCAAAGTAGCTCCTGCAATGTGGTAACCGGAGAAAGCCTCTGCTGTGTGGCACATGGAGGGATGCCAAGCCTTTTCAATTTTATGTATGTACCTATTTTATCTCTGTATCTCTATTTGTCTGTTACCTCAAAAGCAAGATACCTAAATAGCAAAAATGCAACCTAGTAGAAGAGACTTCTGAGTTTGCTGCACTCGTTAGCAGATGTCCCTGTTTTCCTGGTGAGTTGACTATGTGGATGGACCGTTCCTAATGGGCCCCTCACTGGCCACGAGAGTTTGGGATTTTGAAAGGGACTTAGAGCAGAGAGTAAGCATTGCCACTATCTGAAACTGCAGCATTTCTTCCATTTGTAAAATTATCTAAATGCCTTCAGGGAACACGGGAAGCATTTCTCTCCTCAGTGGTCTTCTGATGTTAATTAATAAAACTGTACTCCTTCGTGCTATAAAAATGTGTCTAGATTACACTGCTGTTGATGGCCTAACACTCCTAGAAGACTGTGCAGTGGCCAGCAAGCATGGGGCTTAGACCTCAACTCCACAGGCAGTGGCTGTGAGGTTTTCGGGGGGCTGTTCATCACCAATCTGTTTTGCCATCTTCCAATTCAGGCTCCACACACCCACCTTATGTGGTTCTGGGAGGATGTTCCGACTTCAGTGGGTCTTAGGAGGTGCCTGAGAAGTGTAAGTTCCCTGCTCCTCACTACACCTTCCCACCTGCAAGATTCCCACCTTTCTTTACGTCTGGACAAGGGGAAGTACGTAGGGAGGCAGAGGCAAGGGATGGGGACGCTGTGGCATCCAGAACCAGGTTCCAGGCGCTGGGTTGGGGGAGGGGCAGACACGCAAGGCAGGCACCTCCGTGCAGCGTGAAACCACCCACTATCTCGGGGCACATGTTGGAGGAGGAAGGAACATCTCTGACAGGGTCAGGGAAGCCTTCAGGATCGAGTGACACTGCAGGTGAGGAGGA
>NW_012101732.1:1593578-1597755 GCF_000951045.1 Mandrillus leucophaeus
CGGCCACTGGCGGATTCTTGGTCACACGCGCTTGTGGAAGGGGAGAAGCCATGGGCACATTCTCTCCCTCAGCAAGCATTTCGCTCGGCTCCTGCTGGTGTGTAAGTGTCCTCATCCTGCCCTTGGAGGTCACTGCCTTAGAGGAGACAAAAGGCCAGTGCTATGCCAGGTTTTCATTGCAAAGATGGGCCACCCACTAGCTGTGTGACGTAGGGGAGGTGTGTCAGCACAGAGGAGGTCTTGCAGTACGAATGCGTGAATGAAGGCACTACACTGCTGCTGCCTCAAGACAGGAAGAGGGGACACAAAAGGGAACCTGTGAGAGAAGGAGGAGCAGTTTCCAAAAGGAAAAGGCTTCCTGGCACGCCAAGGGGATCCATCCACGCCAGCCAGCCAGGAGGAACCTGCAGCCTGCAGCCCATAGGGAACGTTAGGCCAGGCCCCCCACACCCCGAGCAGCAGCTGCTCCTGCAGCAGCCAGCAAGGTGCCGGCAAGCAGACACTGCATTTCCAGCCCCAGTGCAAACGCTGGGTTCATGAATCCCACCACTCCAAAGTAGCTCCTGCAATGTGGTAACCGGAGAAAGCCTCTGCTGTGTGGCACATGGAGGGATGCCAAGCCTTTTCAATTTTATGTATGTACCTATTTTATCTCTGTATCTCTATTTGTCTGTTACCTCAAAAGCAAGATACCTAAATAGCAAAAATGCAACCTAGTAGAAGAGACTTCTGAGTTTGCTGCACTCGTTAGCAGATGTCCCTGTTTTCCTGGTGAGTTGACTATGTGGATGGACCGTTCCTAATGGGCCCCTCACTGGCCACGAGAGTTTGGGATTTTGAAAGGGACTTAGAGCAGAGAGTAAGCATTGCCACTATCTGAAACTGCAGCATTTCTTCCATTTGTAAAATTATCTAAATGCCTTCAGGGAACACGGGAAGCATTTCTCTCCTCAGTGGTCTTCTGATGTTAATTAATAAAACTGTACTCCTTCGTGCTATAAAAATGTGTCTAGATTACACTGCTGTTGATGGCCTAACACTCCTAGAAGACTGTGCAGTGGCCAGCAAGCATGGGGCTTAGACCTCAGCTCCACAGGCAGTGGCTGTGAGGTTTTCGGGGGGCTGTTCATCACCAATCTGTTTTGCCATCTTCCAATTCAGGCTCCACACACCCACCTTATGTGGTTCTGGGAGGATGTTCTGACTTCAGTGGGTCTTAGGAGGTGCCTGAGAAGTGTAAGTTCCCTGCTCCTCACTACACCTTCTCACCTGCAAGATTCCCACCTTTCTTTACGTCTGGACAAGGGGAAGTACGTAGGGAGGCAGAGGCAAGGGATGGGGACGCTGTGGCATCCAGAACCAGGTTCCAGGCGCTGGGTTGGGGGAGGGGCAGACACGCAAGGCAGGCACCTCCGTGCAGCGTGAAACCACCCACTATCTCGGGGCACATGTTGGAGGAGGAAGGAACATCTCTGACAGGGTCAGGGAAGCCTTCAGGATCGAGTGACACTGCAGGTGAGGAGGAACTGGACACCGTGGGAAAGAACAGACACGCCGTGGGAAAGAACAGACCATGGAAGTGTGTGGGGCCAGCTGCAGCGTTTGAACACAGTGAGTCCAGCGGGCATGGAATATGGGGAGGGAGCAGCGCGGAGAGGGAGGCTGGGCCAGAGGGTGGAGGGTATGAACGCCAAGCCAGGGAGCTTGAGCTTTACCCTGGAAGCAATTAAAAGGGTGTAAGCAGTTAGGGAGATGATTTGCACTTTAGGAAGATTAATAGAAGGCAGGATAAAGGGCAAATTACAGACGGGCGACAACTGGAGTGGACACCTGAGGAGTGTCACTGATGCTGCAGTCATCTTGCAGAAATGATGTGGCCCCCAGCTAAGGCAGGAGAGAGGGGAAGACATGGATCCGGCATGGTCTGTGGAGCAGCAGAACTGCGGGAGGGGAAAGGATGGCTTCCGTATTCTACACTGGCTCTGTGTGTGTGTGTGTGTGTGTGTGTTTGTGTGTGTGTGTGTGGTGGGGGAGTATTACCCTGATATAAATGGCCAATATATATTAAGTGCTTCCTGTGTCAGGCCTCATTTTAAGGGTTTGGCACACGTATCACTAAATTCTGGCAACCCCTTGAGGTAGGCAGTACTATCCTCACTTTGTAGGTGAGGACACTAGGGCACAGAGATGTAATGTACCTTGCCCAGGTGGGAGCCAGCCTCCAAGACAGTCCCCCGTGGTCCTGCCTCCGGGCATCCACACCCTCGTGGAGTGATCTCCTACATGGCACAGGAGTGGGGTTTAACCAATCGCATGTGGTGGGAGCGACGTGAAGTCACTTCTGAAATGAGAGTATCAAAGTCTGTGGCTTCTGTCTTGTGTGTCCCTCACTCGCGGACTCTCCCTCCCTTGCAACACCTGCTCTGGGGAAGCCAGATGTTGTGCTATGAGGACACTCAGGCAGCCTCCAGAGAGGTCCGTGTGGCAAGGAATGGGGACATCCAGCCAATAGCCGTGTGAGTGGAAGCCGAATTTGCAAGTGGATTCTCCAGCCCCCACCAAGCCTTCAGATGACTGCAGCCCCAGCTGACAGTTTACTACCTCACCAGAGGCTGTGGGCCAGGAGTACCCAAAGTGATAGTATTCAGAGGTGGGGTCTTTGTAAAGTGATTAGGTCATGAGGGCTCCATCATACAGGATTCGTGTCCTTCTGAAAGGTACTTGAGAGAGCTCCCTTGTCCCCTCCTACCAGGTTAGGTCATGAAGAAGGTGCCATCTTTAAGTAGAGAGCAGCCCTCACCAAGACACAGAATCTGCTTGTGCCTTGATCTTGGATTCCGCAGCCTCCAGAACTGTAATACATTTCTATTGTTTATGAACAAACCAGCCTAAGGTATTTTGTTACGGCAGCCCCAACAAACTAAGACAAAAATTGGTACCAAAAAGTGAAGTAATGCTGTAACAACTACCTAAAAATGTGAAATGGCTTTGGAACTGGGTAATAAGCAGAGGCTGGAAGAGTTTTGAGGTACACTGCCATGACAGGAGACTTAGGGGTGATTCTGGTCAGGGCTCAGAAAAGGAGAGCTGTAGAGGCCTCAATCCTCTTTAGAGATTACCTAAACGACTGTGAATAGAATGTTGATAGAAATATGGATGGAAAAGGTCATTCTGATGGTCTCAAACAGAAATGAGGAATGTGTTACTAGAAACTAAAGGAAAGGCCACCCTTGTTACAAAGTGGAAAAGAACTTGGCTGAATTGTGTTCATGTCTCAGTGTTTTGCGGAAGGTAGAAGTTGCAAGTGATGAAATTGTATATTTAGCAGAAAAAATCTTTCTAAGCAAAGTATTGAGGGTGTGGCATGACTTCTCTTGACAGCTTATAGTAAAATGCAAGAAGAAACAAATTAAAGATGAAATTTATAATCCAAAGGGAAGCAGAACAAAAATTTGGAAATCTCAACCTGCAGAGAATAAGAAAATGTGTTCCTGAGAGACTCACACCAAAGGTGTAGCAAAGAGACAACTTGGTAAGGAGATTAGCATGAATGGGCAAAGCCTGGTGCATTTCATCAAGACAATGGAAGAATCACCCTGAAGGCATCTGAAGCTCTTGGGAGGTGGTAGTGCCTAGTGGAACTGTGGGTGGGGGCAGGACCACAGCAAAGAGCCCCCATTAATACAATACCTAGTGTAACTGTGGGAGCAGGGCCACCCTGGAGACCCTAGACTGGTGGAGTTACCGGCATGAAACTCCAGTGGGAAAGCCACAGGCGTGAGACTCTAACCTGTGAGCGCTGCCATGTGGGTGACACCCAGCAAAGCCATGGAGGTAGAGCCCCGTGGATCCTTGGAGGCCCAACTTCCACCCCAGTGTGTCCAGAATGTAGGACTTTGAGTTAAATATTATTGTGAAGCCTTAAGATCAAATATTTGCCCTGCTGGGTTTTGGATTTGGTCAGGATCCCCTTTCTTCTTTCCTATTTCTCCCTTTTGGAATGGAACAGCCTATCCTATGCCTGTCCCACCATTGTATTTTGGAACCACGTTTGATTTCACAGCTGGAGAGCAATTTGGATCAGAATAAATTGTACCTTGAGTCTCAACCATATCTGATTTAGATGACACTGTGGACTTCAGACTCTGGAGTTAGTGCTGGAAAAAGTTAAGACTTT
>NW_012101732.1:1597805-1783211 GCF_000951045.1 Mandrillus leucophaeus
GGCCACCCTTGTTACAAAGTGGAAAAGAACTTGGCTGAATTGTGTTCATGTCTCAGTGTTTTGCGGAAGGTAGAAGTTGCAAGTGATGAAATTGTATATTTAGCAGAAAAAATCTTTCTAAGCAAAGTATTGAGGGTGTGGCATGACTTCTCTTGACAGCTTATAGTAAAATGCAAGAAGAAACAAATTAAAGATGAAATTTACAATCCAAAGGGAAGCAGAACAAAAATTTGGAAATCTCAACCTGCAGAGAATAAGAAAATGTGTTCCTGAGAGACTCACACCAAAGGTGTAGCAAAGAGACAACTTGGTAAGGAGATTAGCATGAATGGGCAAAGCCTGGTGCATTTCATCAAGACAATGGAAGAATCACCCTGAAGGCATTTGAAGCTCTTGGGAGGTGGTAGTGCCTAGTGGAACTGTGGGTGGGGGCAGGACCACAGCAAAGAGCCCCCATTAATACAATACCTAGTGTAACTGTGGGAGCAGGGCCACCCTGGAGACCCTAGACTGGTGTAGTTACCGATATGAAACTCCAGTGAGAAAGCCACAAGCGTGAGACTCTAACCTGTGAGCGCTGCCATGTGGGTGACACCCAGCAAAGCCATGGAGGTAGAGCCCCGTGGATCCTTGGAGGCCCAACTTCCACCCCAGTGTGTCCAGAATGTAGGACTTTGAGTTAAATATTATTGTGAAGCCTTAAGATCAAATATTTGCCCTGCTGGGTTTTGGATTTGGTCAGGATCCCCTTTCTTCTTTCCTATTTCTCCCTTTTGGAATGGAACAGCCTATCCTATGCCTGTCCCACCATTGTATTTTGGAACCACGTTTGATTTCACAGCTGGAGAGCAATTTGAATCAGAATAAATTGTACCTTGAGTCTCAACCATATCTGATTTAGATGACACTGTGGACTTCAGACTCTGGAGTTAGTGCTGGAAAAAGTTAAGACTTTTGGGGTCACTGGAGTGAGATGAATATATTTTACATGTGAGGACATGAATTTTGGGGGCCCAGTGGTAGAATACTGTGGTCTGAATGTTGATGTCCCCTCAGATTCATATGATGAAACCTAGTATCCAATGTGATAGTATTGAAAGGTGGGACCTGAGGAGTTCAGGGCCACAGCAAGCTATGACTGCACCACTGCATATCAGCCTGGGTGACAGAACAAAAGCAAGACCTGGCCTAAAAAAAAAAAATTAAAAAAGAGTGATTAGGTCATGAGGGCTGCCCTTAGGAATGGGATTAGTGCCCTTATGAAAGAGGTTCATGGAGGCTCCCGTCCTTTTGTCCTCCTCTGCCATGTGAGGACACACAGAAGGTGCCATCTTTGAAGCAGAGATCAAGTCCTCACCAGACACTGAATCTGCTGGCACCTTGGACTCCCAGCCTCCAGAACTGTGAGCAGTACATTTCTATTGTTACTAAGTTACCCACTCTATGGTATTCTGTTATAGCAGCCCTAAGAGACTAAGACAAGGGTTTGTAAAGCCTAGTGGGAGGACAGAGACCGTGAGGATGACTCTCACATAGTCCGATGACATAGGTATGGGGTGTTGTGGGTTTGAGTTTCTGGGGCTCAGTCTTGAAGAATGAGTTGGCTAAAATCTTGGAGCTTCCAAATCACTGTGCTACGAATGGGTGCAAGGTGTACAAAAACATGGATTTTCCCCAGTTTCTGGTGCAGCCTGGCGCTGGGTTACGGTTCATAAGCTCTGGGTCTCCTCCACTCACCGCAAAGAGTTCTGTATATATTATAATTTTCTTTATGTGCCATGCCCCGAAAAAGATGGGAATCACTGGGTTAGAGGAAGCAGAGTGAGGTGGACCAGCTAAAAGGATGTATGCGAAGAAGTGAAAAAGATCAGCCAATCTGAAGAGCTACAAGCAGCTCCCCAGGGGCTCTAGTGAAGAATACACGTGGGTGTGGAACAGCGCCTGGTGCCAGAGAGGCCAAGTAGAAAGCCAGGACCTTCATGTCGGCTTGGTGGCAATGACACCCAACAGTGTCAGTGGACACTGGGAAAAACTTGGACCTCCAGCTGGCAGTAAGGGGACACCCTACTCCCTCCCAGCTGGGGTGGTGTCACAGAGGCGTAGTGGAGAGTCAGTTTTATCATCCACTGCTCAGTGGTAACGAGGCTGTCACACCCCCACACATCATGCCAGTGGAGTCATGCTGGTATCAGTGGCAGCTCTTTAAGACCTGGAACCTACCCAGCAGTAACAAGAAGGCCTTCCTTCCCCCTCCGCTTGTCAACAGAGGCCAAATGGGGAACCTGGACTGTTTCTCCTTTCACCTGGCAGGAACAAGGCAGCACCTCCCTTCCCTCACCAAAGCCCTAAGGAGGCCATCTAATATGAGCCAGAATCTCCTAACATAATACATAAAATGTCCATGTTCTGGTTGAAAATCACTCATCCTAGTGAGACCAGGAAAATCTTGAATAAAATGACAGATAGCAATGCCAAGATGGCACAGAAGTTAGAATTTACCTGATAGTTACCACAGTGGACATTTTAGGCTAAAGAGGTACGTAGGAGGAAAATCATGAAGGAACGTGCATTGATAACCCAAGGAATCTGCAAGTTAGCCTGGAAGCTGTAGGAGGCTCTGAAGGATTTTGGTCATGGTGGAGCATGCACCATTTAATGTCTATGTCATATAGCTTTGGCAGCAGCAGAATGTGGAACCTATTGGCATGGTGAGTGCACGTGCTATGCCCTCTGTCTTATCTACCTTTCTGCTTCTGCACCCACCTAGGCTGTGCGTGCACAGAATAATGTGTGTGTACCAACTTGCTCAGGACAGGACATCTTTCCTGCAACCCTCACTTCTCTCTCCTACATGCTCAAAGCTTTTTCTCTCGACTCTACACCCCTCTCCAACAATTCCTTAAAGCAAGAGCCTTGAAAGAGTTGACTAGACTAATTCCTCTCCTCCCATTCTTTTTGAATCTGTTCCAAGCCTTCTCTCTATGAAGTAAATCAAGACTACCGATGACTTTTCTGTTATTACTGTGTGTGTCCAATCTTCACTCTTCATTTCTCTTGACCTATCTATCTGCAGCAAAGGATCGCATCCCTTTCCCTGAAATCCTTTCTTCCGCTGTCTTCCAGGGCATTAAGTTCTCTTCTTCCTTCACGGAAGTTCCTTCTTGGTCTCCTTTTCTGGTTCCTCTTCATCTCACTGACTTACAAGTGATGGACATTCCATGGGTCTGTTCTCTGATCTCCACTCAAACTACAGCTTTAAACGACATCTATATTTTGATGGCTCTTAAATTGCTATCTCCAGCTGAGATCTCTCCCACCTCCAGATCTGCATCTCAAAACTCAACATAATCACCTTGTCCTCCTAAAATCTCCCCATCTCAGAAAGAGGCAATTCTAGTTTTCCAGCGCCTCTGGACCCAAATCTTTGGATCATCCAACTTATTTTCCATCTCACAACCAATCTGTGCACTAAATCTTACTGGCTTTACTTTTTCAAAATACACTTGAAGTCTGGCCAGTTCTCAGTGCTTACACCCTACCACCCCGGACTATGCTAGCATTCCTTCTTACGTTCATAGCAGTGGCCTTCAATGGGTCTCTCCACCTTGCCCCATAGCCTATTCTCAGACATTGCCAGAGTGGTTCTGTTAAAATCACATTGGATCACACTAGTCCTGTGCTTGTCAATTCCTCCTCCCATCTACCCAACAGCTCCCATTAAAGCTCAACATTGGCCCTTTATTCTCTGGCCTCCAACCAGCCCACTGATTTAATTTAATTCTTTGTCCCTTGCTTACTCCATTACTTCTCCTCTGGCATTCTTGCTGCTGGTCCTCAAGTGCCCAAGCACGCTCCCACCTCAGGACCTCTGCACTTGCTAGTCTCTTGATGGAGCTTAGTTCTTTACTTTTTATGGTCCCTGCTAAAATGTTTACCTTGCCTACTCAAACTAAAGTCTAGCCCCTCTTCCTGTTACCACGGTCTAATTTTCTCCATGGCTCCATCAGCACCTGATATTCTCGTGGTGTGTGGCCTGTCCCTCCCATGGGGATCTAAACTTCTCCAGGGTAAGACCCCCTCTGTTTTTTTTTCTCTGCTCTCTCTCTAGTATGTAAGACAGTACCCAGCAGTTAAGTTCTCAATAATGTGCTTAATGAATTAAATAATGTAGGCAGTAAAATAAGCCAAAATTAAGGTTGTAGGAATGGGATCAAGGAGAAGGGGACAGATAGAAGGTAAGCCAGAAGGTTTGAATCCATGGGATTTTACTGGTAGATTTGTGATTTGTATTAGTGATTCAGCAGGTAAAAAGGATGCAAGCAAAAAGAAGGTTCAAATTCTTTTCTGTTTACCGTAGTCTGGCTTATGTTCTAAAGTTCTTATTTGTTTAAAATTAACTCTGAACCAAAGGGTGCCCGAAGCTGCTCCCCCGCTGTCTGTAGCCCCCCTGAGCTCGCCCTCATGATAGACACACACCCTTCCCTCTCGCATGCCCACTCGCTGCAGAGAGCCACTGCTCGAACACACGGGCTTGTATTCCATGCGTTTCTGAGATGGGGAAATGTGTACTGGACACATCTAAAAGGTACAAAAGAATTATGTCTTAGGATGCATATGAGGATAAGAAAAAGCTAAGCTATTTGAAGTCATTCTGTGGTTAACACAATGCTCCAAACATGGCATGCTGTAAAAAGTGAATGCCTCAAAAAAATGTGTCTTTGAGGCAAGAAAGTGACAGTTTAACAATGTGCAAGACAGTTCTTGAAATTCCAAGTCCAGGGAACATGTTGCGCGAGCTTCTAACAGAAGAAATAAAACACATCCTCCCAGGGCGTATTGAATTAAAATCACAATGCACTAGTAAATGATGAAAAGAGAATGAACAGAATAATACTGTCCACAGGGATTATGACCTTTGTGTTCCATAACAAATTACACTGAGGCATGAAAATCACGTTTCTATTCTGACCGTGCCACTCTGCTTCCTGCAAAAGCCTTTATAATTAACCTTTTATGTGACAGAATACTTTTTGCATAATGCTTTCATATTTATTGGTCCATAACTGAGATGGATAAATCATTTTCAAATGTGGAATATGTGTAGAATCTTGACTTCTTGCAGTGAGTTGCAGCTGTACACGGTTTTCAAGTGTACACAATTTAGAGCTGTGCTGAAATAACAAGACTTTGTTCTTCTAGGTTTAAAGTAGAAGAGATTTCAATAGGCAGCCTTTATTAACTACTATACAAATCACTCTCTTTTTGTTATTGGGAGACAACAAAATAAGATAGATTTTCTTTCCTTTTTTCAAAAAAGTAGGTTCTCCAAATTAAAAGCATACCATATAATAAAAACAAGTCACAGAACACAAAACTATGCAAACAAAAAATTAATTAAGATGTTTTTCAAGTTCCCAAGTGGATTCATTTACTGACTAGGCACGTTGGTGAGTTGACTATTCTTAAGCAGTCCATAAATAGAAGGAAAGTTCCTGAAAGAGAGGAAAATGAAATATATTTGTATATATCAAGAAATTAATAATAACCATATGCTCGTTTGGGAATGGCAGCGTTTAGAGGACACAGGCAAGTAGACACTTAACAGAAATAAGGATGTCTATGGAAAACAATGCAAAACAGAATCATTAACATGAAGGCCATAAAATATTTGTGTTAAGTAAAGACAGATGAATGATTAACTGGTTTAATGATGATTACACTACTATCCATTATGGTATTTATGGAGTGATTTCAGAATGGTAACGCCTTGTTTTACATAAAACCTCAAATATTAACCTATAAGTTCCTAGGGGTCCACCCTGGCAGAGTCCTTGCATTCTTGTCACCTGATAAGAGACTGAACTTTCAGATATATTTTAAATTTTATTACCTAACGCCAAAGAACCTTTTTTGATGTGCTATACGAAACAAAACTGTTATTTAAAAAACTGGCTGGTGATCAGAAAAACAAACAAACAAACAAAACACCCAATCGCAGTGGAGAAATGGCCACTGTGGTGATGTTGACTTCTCATGGCTCTGTCACACGTCGCAGGCCCTAGGTAACTGTTCAATACCACAAAGTGTGCTGAAAACAACTCAGGACACTGCTGATGGCTCCACAGGACCCAGCCCCTTCCTATGTCTCCAGAGGCATCTCTTTCATTTCTCTCCCAGCACGTTATATTCCAGCAGCTGCTTATATGTTCCCAAAACAAATGATGCCATTTCATGTCTTGGTTGACACCCTCCTCTCCCACCTGTATTAGCTTATTATGTCTTAACATTTTCTCCTCCCTTCCTGGCTTGCAAGATTTTGACTTTCAAAACTCCAGATTTTATTTCCTCCTTTGTCCTCGGAGCAAGTTCATCTCTTTCTCCTCCGCACCATCGCTGCCCTTCTCTAGCCTTTTATTACTGCAGAGTGCCAGGGACACAGTGGGCATCTCAGTGTCACCTGCATAAAGCATCAGCACTGGTAGGATCGATCAGATGCAAACTGTGATTGAAAGGCGAATCTTTTAGTTACACATTGAATACAGTAAACCTACTGATGAGGGCACTGCTTTCATCAACCAATAAATGTTTCTTGAATGGCTTGTGCTGAAGGCTTTAAGGTTTATGAAATTTGACAGACACACCTGTGACCCTCAAGGAGCATACTAGGGATGAAGGACATTTACACAGCTCCAAACTGTCAACCAGCAGGTCAGAATCAGACATCTGCCAATCGAGTCCCCTCAGCCAGGGTTCTCATGGGGAGAGAAGAGAAGGTTCTTCTGGCTGAGAGAGAAAAGATCTTGAAGAAATGGCAGGATCTGGATAACCAGAGAAGAGGAGAGGGTGGGCAATGCCCGTGCAGGGGAGAGCCTGTCTGTTTCCTCAGAGAGCCTGTAGGCCTCTCCTGCTACCCTGGTGTGGCTACCATAGTCCCACAAAGCCTGCCCCACCATGGGCCAGCCCTTAACAATACACTTGCTGATGTAAATAAGCCCCAGGAATGCGAGGAGACCAGCAGGAGTCTGAGGAAGGGTCACAGGACTTTCAGCTCTCCCCGTAAGACGCAGACCAGTGTCCAGGAGGTGTCCTTACTGGACCCAGCATGCCCTGCATCTCCTTGCTAAATCGCACAGGTAGCCAGCCTGCCACATGCCAGATGTCATGCTGGGTATAGAAGACCATTTTAAACCAACTTTTGGGCAGGTGAGTTTCTGGAGTGGCCACAGGAGCTAATCTTGTAGATCATAATGCAAACATACAGCATTTAGATAGGTTTCTTTTACAAAAGCATATTAAGATGCACCACGATCTCTATGGGAAACATCTATAAAATCCCAGTAAGTCTATTTTAACAATTCATTCCACAGATGTTTATAGACATGGCTTCTTGCATTGCCTTTAATGGGAGCAAAACATTAGAAGCTAACTATATCTCTGTCAGTAGTTGTTTGGATTATGGCTCTTTCATAGAAATAGTATTCAGCCCATACAAAGGAAAAGGTAACTTTCTAGTATAAAATAACAGAAAATGAGCTCTAAGACATACTTCAGAGTAAAACGAGGGGAGAAAATGGTATAATGTTTTCTATGTAAAAAATAGTGATAATTTTAAAAAAATGCTTTACTTATGCACAGACTATCTCGGGAAAGATACAGGAAAATCACTACAGAGAGTTGCCTGTGGGTGTGTGGGGGTAAAGGTGGGAATTAAGACCACTGTGTGTGTATATTTTGTACCAAGCACATGTATTACCGTCTAAATAAAGGACATATTTTGGTTTTCCAACTTCACATTCATCATTGAAAACAATCTACTGAGTAGAGAAACATCACACTTCCACTAAGAAAACAAATGAATACAAATGCTCCTCATCTTAGGATGGGGTTACGTCCTGTAAACCCGTTGTAAGTCAAAAACATTAAGTTGGAAATGTACACGATACACTTAACCTACCAAACATCATAGCTTAGCTTAGTCTACCTTAAACATTGCATATGGTTGGGCTGAATCATCAAATACAAGGCCTATTTTATAATAAAGTTTGATATCTCAAGTAATTTCTGAATGCTGTACTCAAAGTGAAAAACAAAATGGCTCACTGCCAGTGCCTGGCATTGCAAGAGTATCATACTGCTATGGCTAGCTGCAGAAAAGATACGTATTCAAAATCTGAAGTACAGTTTCTACTGAACATGTATTAGCGACTGTCTGTACCGAAAAGTGCTCAGTGTTAGTGTTTCAAGAATTATAGGTTCATTTGTTCACTCGTTCATTCCCCACCGAACACCTTGTCAGTTCCCACTATGTCTATGTGCCAGGCAGTGTGCTAGTATTTAGAAGTACAAGTCCAATAAGACATGGTTATTCTATCTTTAAGGAACTTCCAAGTCTTGCAGTCAGGGAGAAAAACCCACCGACAAGCAGAACAGAAATCTAGCCTCAGGATAACACCACCATCCCTGCACACTTCACAGTGGTACCTGTTTGTTTATTCTATCTCTTTGTTTTGACTGTCTGTTAGGTACTAGGAACTGTGTTAGGTAGCAGACACATAAATCCTGCCAGCGGTGCTTCAGATGAGATAAACACACAGGACAGAACTTAATAACCTGGTAAGTTCTCCTCAAATGTAAGGATGACTAACTTAATCTAATAAGGCCAAACAAGACCTAGTACATCGTCCTGTACTATCAGCCACCGAGCTACCACATCCACTTTATTCACTCAGACATCCGATGGCTTGTTCATTTATCACTTACTAGGCGTGAGACAGGGTAACTGCACTAAAGATGTTGACAATCTGGTGGGAGGAAAGGAGGGTCAACAGCCAATCTCAGGATACTGTACTGCAGAATTCATAGAGTAAGACGAGGGTCCACAGAAGAGCTGTGAACATGGCGGGCTAGGGAGGGCCTCCAGGGTGAGGGGATGCTTCAAGTTCCACTGGGAAGTCTCGATAGGCCAGCAACAACTAGCTAGACCAAGAGCTGGGTGAGAGTTGTGTTCATTCATTTGTGTTCATTTATTTGAGTGGGGTAAGGAACTGTGACTTCGGGCGGAGAATGGCACTGATAGAAAAGCTCTAGATGGTTTTCAATCTATCAGCGCTGGACCACAGTGGGGTGGGGTCAGAGCATGCTGTGCTCCAGGCGGCTGGGGAGGCCAGCAGCAGAATCACACCGGGCTTGATGTTCAGAGCCAAGGAGGCTGAGTTTTATCCTGAAAGTCACTGAAGGACTCATCACATTAAGATCTGAAAAATGATTTCAGCAATGGGTGCTAATCACTGAAATATACAACAGAGATTCTTGAAACAGGAATGTCAGTCAGAATCAACTTCAACCGGACAGGATTTTCCATCGATAAGGGAGGGTGAAATTCAGACTGAAAAATGATCTGCAGTCTTTCCCAATCAGAAATAGAATCAGGCATAAAATAGATTGTTTTTTTAAAATAAGTATGGATTTTTTCCTTTCTATCCCTACAAAACACTGAATATCAATATAAACAGTAGATAATGTTTGGCAGAAAACAATACACTTTATTTCTTAAATTTATCACATATTCTATAAAACGTCTCATATTTTCATTTAACTTTTGACTCTAGAGTTTTATTTTTTCTTCAAATCATTAGTTTTAAATTCTGGAACCTGTCTCTGTATACAGTGACCAGAGTCTTTAATTTTGAGTTAAACAAGAGAGCTAGAATATCTAAATTGTAGTGCTGTTCACACGATTGTGTGGGTTTTTTTGGGTCTGGGCTGACCGTTCCTAACATTGCCTGTCAGGAATCATCTTGATCACCACTGACAATGCCATTCACTTACTAAACCCTTACACTGTCAAATAACTATGTGAAGAGATGGTTACAAGAGGATGAAAAAGTGAGAGCACCTATTTTTTAAGGCACGGATTGGCTATAAAATCACTAACCAGTGGAAACAGAAGTTTGTAGAGTTCTTTTTGGAACACAGACTAAATGAGGCACTATCTGCCCAAGGGAATGGAGTAGGTCAAGCTTAAAGGCAAAGAGGATACTACACTTGAAAATGGTTGCACTGAATTTGTGCTTCTTAGCAGAACCTACAAGACCCTTCATTACATGTCCCTTTCCTACCCAGCCAGCATCATCTCTTACTTTCTCTAATGATCTAATATACCTGAAGTTTCCTCAATGATCATGTTTTCTTATAATGGCAAATATTTACATACAGCAACCAATGAGTGAACACCTTTATTTGTGCCAGGTATGCTTCTAATCTTCACAGCAACACTAAGGTAGGTATCACGACTGTCTGGGGAACCTGCAGTTTAGACTCCTGTTTAGAGAGGTTAAGTCACTGACTCAAGGTCACAAAGCGAGTGAAGGGCAGAGCAGAAGTGTGGATGCTCCGAGAGGACCTGCCCTGTGTGGTTATCTTCTACTGGTCTTAATATCTCCATGGGCCTCTTCTGCGACCTCTGACCAACCTGCCAGGGTGACACATCTCCCTTCCATGCGCCTAGAAAGCACGTGTATCTCTGTCAGAGCTCTGCAGACGTTGTCTCTGTCCATTTCCCCAGTAGAGTGTGGCACTTGCAAGGACAACAATGATGTCCTTAATCACTGTCTTCCTGCCATCTGCAACACAGCAGGTGTTCAGCAGATATATCCGAGTAAATACTGATACTGATTTGACTTGGAATACCTGAGACAAGAAGATTCAGAACCTAAACAAGTGAAAGACTCCATGAAGGAATCTGGGGCAGGGGCGGGGAAGAGAGAGAGAAAGGGGCAGTTACCATTCACGATGCTCAGCGTTGTGTGAGATACTCTCTGGGAAACAAGGTAACAAAAATTAACGGCTCCTTCTCTTAAAGAGCCTTGAATCTAATGGAGGAGCCACTGTAATATAAAGAATGACACTGTAACAACATGGTTAAGATCAAAGACTCTGGATTAAAGTCAATCGTTCAAATCGGGGCTCTACCAGTTATAAGGTACATGAGCAACATAAGCGTGAAATTCACCTCCTGAAGCTTAAATTTCTTCCTTTTTTAAAATGTAGATGACACCTTCTTATGGCTGTGAGGATTCAATAAAATAATTTACAGAAAGTGATAAGCACATGCTTGGCTGTTATGGCAACTTACAACCAATGTAAGTCATATGATACCAATATTAAAATAAGGAAACATAAACCAAGTATGCTCTTTAGAGAGGGCAGAGGGATCACAGCCTGATTTAACTGGTAAGGACACCATGGAAGAGAGGGCATGGGGCTGAGTTCTGAAGGACGGGTATGATTTCTTCATGCAAAGATACAGGCGACAGCAAGTTGTGTGTTATGGGCTGTCACCTCCATTTGGTTTTGCAGTATTTGAATACAGGGTTCCATGTCTTATCAGTCTTTGTATGACCAGTGCCCCTGTTGTGCCCAGTATGGAGCTCATGTTCCATGGATGCTGTCATATGAGAAAATAAATGAATTCCACGGGGGCAAAAACAAAGGTGAGAAGGAAGCAATTCGGGAACAATGAAATGTGCTCTTAGAGACATGAGAAGACAGGCTTATCTATAGCAGGGTCTTCCCATGGAAACAGAAAAAAATCAGGTCTGGTGGAGCATCAGCCAGATAAGAGAAGATCTCGAAGGCCAAGTAGGAAAGTTCCTGTCTGATAGTGATCTGGACCTTTCTGGATCACAATCCCTTTTTACAGTCTGATAAAGTTATGGATGCTTTGAAAAAATGACAAGAAATATAAAATTGTACAGTATTTCCTAGTAATTAACTCTGAAGAGCACCTGAGGATTGACCCTCTACCTCTCCATAATTCTGGATTTATTATTCTGTATGCCAACTCCCTAAAAAATTATTTAATACAGAAAAAAGTTGTGAAAAACTTCAGTAACATCACACACTACAGAGATGCGGTGGACATCACGTTCCCATTCCGTACAAGAGAAAAACAAACAACAACAAAAATCCAAACAGACAAACATAAAGAAAATACAATAAACTTAGTTTGGTCCACAAAAATGATGAGAACTATTTTCTTTCTAAAAGTAATTTAATTATTTCAGGCTAATTTTGGCTATTAAGGAAAACCAAGGTCATATATTTTTCATATATATTAAATATGTAAATACAACTTTGACAATTAAACTTTACATGATTGTATCACTTTCAGCTTACAGAACACTCTGACGATATTATCTTAATTCTAACAAGGGCATGGGATAAGCATCATTTTCACTGAACTGATAGAGAAAGTGAGACTTGCCCAAAGTCACAGTTACTGGCAGAGCTCAAATACAAACACTGAAAAAGTAAGACCCTCTGGAAGATCACGGCCTAAGTAGTATTTTTTGATGCTTTAGAAAAAAAACCAAGAAGATGTAAAAGAGAGACAAAATTCAGAAGCACAGAAAACCATGCTTCCACAAGACTAAGAGAAATACTGTCAAAAATTTCCAGCATATTTGTGTAATTTTTTTTTGCCTAGGCATGCACATAGAAAACAAAAATTGAGATACTATATATTAAGTTCGGCAAATTGCTCTTTTTACTGAATAATCTGGAAAATTTTTTTCATGCTATTGACTAGACTGCTAGATATTTTCTGAAGAAAGTAATCTGAATACTTAAATACCAGGATGAAACTGAGCCTCCAATCTCTGCCGCTTATAATGAAGCTTCCTGGGCCTGACTTGTTTACATTCAGGAAGCTTCTTTTCTGACTTTTGGAGTTAATCTGACATAATCACTGGTGTTGTACTAGGAAATCAGCAGGGGAAATTTTCCATGTGACTTCAGATAAGCGTGAAATTGTCTTCATCTTCCACACAGTTCAGGATAATTGGAACAAAAAGGCAAACTTACCTTTTTTTGCTTCAGGTGTTCAACCAGTTCCTGTGACATTCCAAGATGGCTGACATTTCCTAACAAAAGAAAAGACCTTTTTACTCAAAATAAAGAGAAAAAAATCCCCCAAGAAATAAAAATTAAACATTTTACATAATCTACAATTAAAAAAGCTTAATGATTAAAGAATAACTTTATTAAATATTTGTCAGTTTTAAGAAGTGCCCTCAATTACTAACCAAATAATGTATTACAAATAACTAGTTATGAGGTTTTACAGTTGTTTAATAGGGAGTAATTGGCCCCAATTAAACTGACTAAACTAAGGTTTTTTAGATTACTAAAACAAATTAAACTTTTTAAAATGAGAATTTAGGTGATCTTAAAACTTTTCTAAAATGGATAATGAAACTTGCTAAGTTGTAATCTCCCTGGTTTTATTAGTTATATTAAGATAAATTAAGTGAGATTAAAAATCTTATTTGATTTATTTACCTTTGAAAATGAAGACCGTTTAAGGGTTACACATCCTCAGCCTTGGCGAGTGCGACCTCAATTAGTCAAGCCAGAAAGTCTTTAAAAGCTTTGTGCTTAGTGCTTCCAGCATGGAGCGAGGTGTTCATTAAGGTACCAAAATTCTCATAAAAAATCCAAAGTTGCACTAGTGAAAAAACGCTCAACAAGATGAAAACTGATCACATCTTTTTCAGAAAATCCAGTAGTTATTTTAAAACCAGTTTTTAAACAAGATTTGGTTTTGCGTAGTTTAACGTGCCACTCAAGCAGCTCGATACCATTTGGACTCTTTAAACAGCATTTAAGTCTATGGTGAGTATATAATGGTACATTTAATTTTATACCATTTTTAAAATAAGTTGTACAATGTTTAGTGTGACCCTTTTATGACAAGCATTGTTAAATGAATTCTTTCCCTGTTTACAACTATTTATGAAGGCCTTTTTAAATAAAAAAAAACCCATGAAATTGTTAGCTCACACACACAAAATTTCTTTCAAAAGTTTATTTAGTATCAAGCAAGAGGAGACTTTGCTTAACACTACAGAACATTTCAAGACTTGAGTTACAAAAGAATACCACATTATTAGCACTTGTAATTGGCTTCCCTTTTTACGCATGTTGGCAAGAGAAAAAAAAACTAGCATATGGCTGAAAGATCAAATAACTAAATTCTATGGAAACCTTTAAAATGAAAGGTGAGGCTTATGTTAAAAGAATAGATTAACATATTTAGTAAACCTATTTTTTGTTTAACACTAGTTAATCAAAGTTATTTTTTTTCCTTTTGATGACCTATTTTTTCATATACAGACTGGAAATAACAAAATTTTACATGTCTTTTTTTTTTTTTTTTTCTGCCCAGGTTGATGTTTCAACAAAGTAGTTTTAAGTTCCATCCATTCAGATTTTAAGCATTTTGATTTATTTAAAAAGGGATTGTTCATAGAAAAAAATTACTTTGAACAGTATACAGGACTGGTGGAGATTGGCTATTTCACAACATCAGACAGTACAATCAGTATCTGCCATATGGCTGGTCTCTGTAGACGCCCTTTGCTGTCCTCGCTGAAGGTGCCTTGTGTCTTGAGTTAGTCCACTCTTCTTGTCCTACAATCAGTAAGATGAACCACAATTAGATCGCTGCCACGAATCCCACAGGCTTCATTTTTCAGACTCTAACTTAGCCCTGAACCAAAGGTACATGTCATATTGAAAATATATACCCCTGGTGTACTGAAAAGAAAAACAAACAAGGAATTTACTTAAATAAATTACAAACACAAGGAAAAATAATCATCTCACTTGCAAAATTTGTCAGCATGAGAAGAAAAACGGTTCTTGTATCTGAAATGGCAACCAACTTTGCAAGGACTTTCCTTTCGGTTACTGATTTAATAACAGTTTACAAGTTCAAGTAGCAAAGAGAATTGCCTTTTGCTAAACATCTGGACATTTATGAGTGAAAAAGAGAACAGGAAAAGGATCACTTAGATGTTTTCCAACAGTAAAAACAAAGAAAAAACATAGATGAACATCTGTGAAGACAAAGGAGAAGAAAACTGGAGAGCAAAATGGGAAGGGGCAGACTGAGAAAGGGAAACATGATCTCACTTTTCATAGGCGCTTTCACCGAAAGACTGAAGGAAAGTTGCATTGGGTTGAACTTCACTTCTCAATAACACTTTACGAATATGAAATAAATTTAACGACATAATGTCAGATTTCATTCATCATAATGCTAAATCCGTACTGGACAATGGTATTAATAACCAAGGACATTCTATCACCTTTATCTCCTGAAATTAAACACCTGTTCAGCCTGAAGATAACTTTTAATGAGTTATCTATAAGTCTTTGACATCAAACAGTTAACATCCCTGCTGCAACATACAGCAATTTAAAAGCCATGTGTCCACAGAGACCAATTTAAAAAGCTGTGAAGGAAAAATGCTTAAAATGACCTCTTCTTTTGATACAAAACATGTAATCAACATCATTCCCTCAAGCTAACTTGCATCAATTTAAGTAGCTGCATTCAGCAAACCAACATATTTCTCTTAAGTGTTTGTTACGGATAACCAAAAAAAACCAACAACAACAAAAAAAACAAATCCAAGGTGCAATCATCACAGCTTCGGGCAGGTGATACAACAAAATGCACTTCAAAAGGTTTAACACCGGAAAATGGATTTTCAGTTCTGTTAAGAGAAATGTCCTAACATCCCTTAACCACAATCCTGATACACTTGCACCAGGTACCAGGGATTCATCAGAGCTTTGCAACTGATTGAAGCTTCACGTTCTCTGATCTCCTTGCCCTGCGGCAAAGGCTCTTCTTACTACTGCTATGTTGCTGCCACCAATTCTTTTAATTAAACCTGTCATCCTTCTGCATAGTGAGACTTTGGACATGAAGTCCCCGGCATCTCTACCAGCTCCACTGAATTAAGAGGGGTTTAGTTGACGTCCTGTGAAGCTTACAGACCCTGTATCTCCTCCTTGGTTCACTGCTTTTGTAACCTTTATGAAATGACTCCCAGTGTAATCTTTTTCAGAGGGTTTGAGATTGGAAATGAATTAAAATATAAAGATGAAGGTGGGAGAATCACTTCAGAGCTGTAGTCTCAATTGCTTCATTTCCCTTCGCTGTCAAGAAACAAAGACACTTCACAAAGACCCAGCTATCAAGTGTCTGCAGTTTGAAAAACTACTCTGTGAGAAAATCAGCACACGACAATCAACCCAAACATAAAATTGAAGTTCAGAATCTGGATTCATGCAATCTTTGGCAAGTCTTTAGTCCTCTTTAAATATTTAAATAATAAAGGAGCCTCTAAAAATAGCTAGATATGCACAAACGAATTGACAGGAAGCTGCTGTTTCAGAGTCCAAATGTCCTTATAAATCTCTCTTCCCATTAAGATCTTTAAGGTCTTTCTATGGCCATCTCTCCTCCCTCTCTTCACATGCTCTGGCCAGTCACTCACCATAGGAATCGTAAGTCTCCTCACTGAGTCCATGTCCGTAATCATAGTAATCAGCACCACTGTAGTGAACAAAACAAAACAAAGGACAAAATCATCTGGCTGTGAGTTTCAACAGTATTCAGTAAAGTACTGTAAAACTTAAAGACAACTAATGAAGGGCAGGACTGAACATTCAAAGGAAGTCCCACCGAGATCACAAAGTTCTAAAGCGGAAGTGTTAACTTTAGGATTATCAAAGGCCCCTTGTCTAGCTCCCTAATTTTAATACATAATAAATATGTTTTGACATTTTAACCACAACAATTGGCCACCCAACACACGGTAAGTGCCTAAAAGTACACAAGGGAATACAAAGACAGGACCTGACCTGGGAAGACTGGGAGTCTGCAGAGAGGGAGGATGTGTTTGGACAATTCTAGCCCAGTGTGCCAAGAGCTAGGGTTGGGCCTGTGCAAGGCACCGTGGGAGTGGGGGAGGAGGTAAACACTTCCTTTCCAATAGATGGGATGTTTACAGAAGGCAAAGACTTTATTGCTTCTTACACCCTCGTCTACCAGAGAACTTGGTGCTGCATGAATTGTGGGTGCTGTACCTTATAACACATTAAAAACAAATGCCCAGATGAAATGTTTTCTTTCATCGGCACTGCTGCATCACCATCCAGAAACTGCCAGGAAAAGGAAAGGTGACTCAGCAGCCATGGCCACATGGGACAGGAGAGCAGAGAAATGGATCTCTGCAATCTTGTCACAAATCTGGTTACACGAGGCCAAGGATCTTTCCAAAGTACAGGCAAATTCATGTTCCAATGTACAACATCCTTGAGAGAGCACGAGGAAAGGGCCATCACTGACAGCAAGAGAGAAGAGTCACCACTGCCATTTTGCAGATGATGCAAAACAGCCTACAGATATACAATATATTTGAACTAGGAATACTTTTTTACAGGAACAGACTTGTGAAAAGTCTAGATTACTAAGCCATAACCATTCTGTGTATCTGAGAAAGAGTTTCCACGGACCCTCTCAGGCTTTCCTCTTTCCCACTTGACTTAATTTTGAAGGGAAACAACCATCCTGAATTTGTTATCTTAGACCGTCATGAAAAGAAACATCCCCATTCTCCCAATTTCATACAATAAAGAGGTTTCTCATCAAAACGGAAAACGATCCAGCGCAGCTGTTTAACACCTCAGGAAGTCACAGTCTGAGGAGCACAGATGCATGCTGTGAATGCTGACTGAACACCAGTCGCTGCGATCCCACATCACCCCCAGCCTCAGAGAGTAAAACTGCCATACCCATTTGACAGATAAGGACACCGCAGACCAGAAGAGCTAAGAAGTCAGCCTAAATTGCATGGAGAATGGTATCGGTGAATCTCTTTGCCTACACAGGCCAGACTTGTGGTCACACCCACACGGACTTTTTCCCAACGTCTTCCTTCTCAGGAAAATGACACCAGAGACTAATCATCACATTCAAGGACTACAGCGCAGCATGGCCATTCCTATGAGAAAAGTGTAAGCAATGGAGCTATGTTCCTTTTTATCTCAAAATATGAGCATAAGTTTTTACATTTGCTACTCCTTCTGCCCTTAGAAGGCCCTTCTCTCCTCTCCTCCAGGCTACTTCCAACTCAAGCCCTTAACCTAAATGCCACTTCCAAAGAGAACCCTGCTAGTCTCCCTGAGTGAGGTTGGTTTCCCACGACAGCATGTCCTGGTTCTCACCCTTCTGGCCTGGAGGAGACCCTCACATTACATATGTTAAGTGGGTATACGGAGAAGGGGCACCTCCATCACTCCAGTGTGTCATGAATGGCTTCTTGGAGCATGCAGTGCTTGCACCATGTTCTGAAGGAACAGGAGGGTGAAGGTGAAGACAGGTGGAGAAGGAATGGACAGAGGCAATGACAGCAAAGGTCTTCCAGGCAGAAGAAACAGTATATGCAAAGCAGAGGCAGGAAACAGGTTGAAAAATGTAGGTGTCTACAAGCAGTTCAAACAAATATAGTAAGTATTGATGAAAAATGCCTGCACCGCGGTGGCTCATGCCTGTAATCCTAGCACTTTGGCAGGGTGAAGTCAGAAGATAGAGACCATCCTGGCCAACATGGTGAAACCCCGTCTCTACTAAATATACAAAAATTAGCTGGGCATGGTGGCCCACGCCTGTAGTCCCAGCTACTCAGGATGCTGAGGCAGGGGAATCGCTTGAACCCAGGAGGCGGAGGTTGCAGTGAGCTGAGATCATGCCACTGCACTCCAGCCTGGCGACAGAACGAAACTCCATCACAGAAAAATAAATAAATAAATAAAAGACAAATGCCTGGACCAGAATATTCCTTAGGATAAAATACTTCTTCTACACGTAGAACATAGGCCCCACTTTGTTATCCTGGCTGAATCATACCCTTACAAGTTAATTAAATGCAGTGTAACATGGTGGTTGATTTGAGCTCTCTGTATAAAATAAGTTATCTGAAATGTGCTGTGTTAAGCTCCGCTGGCTTAACACATTACAGAATAGTCCCTACTATAGCTGACCTAATATACCAACTAGCAATGTGCAATTTTTCCACAGAGGTACATGTAGCTATAGAGTTTTAAAACATGGTCTTCAAATTGAGGGCTGGCATTCCTAAAACAATTTAGAAGGAAAAGGAGTGTGAGAGGAATGCAGCTATTGCGAGCCACACCACTGCCCTACTGACAACTTCTCACGCGCACGAACTCACCTAATCTAAAAAAACTCTATGCTTTTACAGACGAGGCAGCTGAGGCCCAAGCTGAGCCATCTGCCCAGGGTCACATAACTTGTAAGTGGCAGCACCTACACTCAAAGCTCCGAACACTACCACTGCCATGTGCTGAACACAAATGCTACAGGTGGCTTTTGCTCACCACGGGTGGCCACCTTATTGGATTGGTTCCCACTTTGGCTTGGCCTTTTGCTCTTCCAGAATGTCTCTTGTTTGCCCTCCCTCGGGCTTTAATGATCCTTCCTCGTGCTCAGAAACAGAAGCCGGGCCCACATGAAACATGCTGCCACATGATCATAGTGATCTGGGACTGCCTTAGTCTCTCTCTGGTTTCCTTTCTGTAGTCCCAATTTTCCCTCACAGAATAATATACAGTTATGGTGAGAAGAGGAGGACTAACTGAAAAAAGAACAGATCAATTTTTATATTCAAAAAGATAATAAACCAGCAGAAACTAACAACAAAAGAAAAAAACACTGCTTTCCTGCTTAACTTATGATAGCTTTAAATATGAGAATGCTATTAAAGTATTAACAGAATATTTCTCTTGTCTTGAGAACTGAAATTGAGACTCAATTAAAGCTGTTGACAAAAATGTCTGTCAGCTGTCAGTCCAGGCCTGGGCCTCCACCCGCGGTGCCACCCTGGGAGGGCGGCTTCCATGTGGGGGTCTTCCTGTGCATCTGCCAAATCAGGGGCTGGTCTAGACGCTGCTCAGGTCTCCTGGTAGCTCTGACATCCTCCATGGCTCTTTCACAGCATCTCGCCCCACCGTAGTCAACATAATTTCTCATTTTGTTGAAAATAAATTGGCAAATGCTTCTTGGAAACTCAGCACTAAATTAAATGAACCTCAGTCTTTTTTCCAAGGGTCAGAAGTTAGATCGTAATGGCTCCTTAGACAAATACAACCTTGATGTTCTTGAGAATTTTATCTCTGTTGCACAGATAAATGAGTAACCTCACCATAACACGGAAAGGGATTTCCTTGACTGAGACAGTTCCCGATTGTTTAACTTGGAACTGTAAATGACAGGTCCTGCGACTAATAAAGAGAAGGGTTAACAACTCCTTTCTGACCAAACTAAACCTCCTTTATTAAATGAAGTGAGCAGTAATGAACATAACCATAGACTGGAAATTTACTGTGAGGTGCTGTAACATAGTTCAGCATAATAAAAATGAGGGTAGAGAATGTTTTTCAGTGCACGGAAGGTAAAAGTAGCATGATTAGGTCCAGCAATGGTTTGGTGATAAGACAATCTTAGTTTTGACAAGTGAAAACTTTAAAACTGACATTTGCTATCATTTCACCCAGTTTCTGATTATTTATTGCAAGACTGTCATCAAGCCGAGGAGCTGGGAGCAGCTGGGTCCCATTCTCATACCTGTCAGTTCTGTCTGAATTGCTTTCGCAGCATTTCATTTCGTCTACCTCAAATGTCTATTAACCAAAGACGTATCCTATTTCCCAAGGATAAACTAAAAACCCAACATATGGCAAAGGAGAAAAACACTAAAAATCTCTTCATTTATGGATACAACTTTTAACATTGATAACAGGCAAGAAAACACATTAGGCCAAATATGAGAATGGGCAAGAAACACATTAGGCCATCACTAGCAAAAATCCCTTATATAGTCTCGATCTCTTCTTTGAAAGTTTCTTGCTCAATGAAAACTTGATTTACCTCTAATGACAATTCTTCCCCAGCAACCCTCTCCACTTTTTTCTTTAACTCCCACAGCGGAGATGTCACTGGGTGATGTGGTTTGATGTTTGTGCCCCTGCAAATCTCATGCGGAAATGTAATCCCCCATGTTGGAGGGTGTTGGAGGTGGGGCTTGGTGGGAGGTGACTGGATCATGGGGGCAGACCCCTCATGAATGGTTTAGCACCATCCCCTTGGTGGTAAGTGAGTTCTTGCTCAGTTCACAAGATGTGGTTGTTGAAAAGCCTGTGGCGCCACCTCCTTCTTTCTCTGCTCCCACTCTCACTTGGCCTTCTGCCATGAGTAACAGCTCCCTGAGGCCCTGTACAGCCTGCAGAACTGTAAGCCAATTAAACCTCTTTTCATTACAAATTACCCAGCCTCAGGCACTTCTTCACAGCAACTGCAAAAATGGCTGAATACAATGGGCCTAGAGGAAAGAAGAGTATTTTTCCTTTTTTTGGCTAACCCCTCCCGCCCCTAAGGTACAGACACCTCTGCCATTTCCAGACCATTGTGCTTCACTCCTCTGAACAAACACCCAGCTTTCAATCTCTAAACAGCATCACTGTCCTGAGTCCTGGTGATGTCAGCATATGGGAAGATGATCCTTCAAACATGAAGGCCTCTCAACTTTCTGGCTCCTCTTGTCCACTGACCCTGCCTCCTTTAGCCATCCCCTCCACGTTGCACTCTAGGATCTTGCCATTAGCAATCACTTCAGTCTTCAACTTCATATATCCCACTCTCTATGATTTCCTCTCTTTCAGTTTCTAGGATTATACCAGTTAGCCTTTCAACTTCATTGCAATCATCACCATTATTCCTCTTAAACTTTTTATCCCTTATCAAGTTAACCATTGAATTTCAAGTTGCTAAATTCAATGGTCAGTGCTCATCCACACGTTATGTGACCGATCAGTAACTATCTGACATAGCTGATCACTACATCTCTTCCTTGATAAACTTTCTTCAGTTTGCTCCCAGGATGTTATACTTCCTGGTTTGCTTCCTACCTCACTAGCTACTTCTTCTTCTTTTTTTTTTTCGAGACGGAGTCTCGCTCTCTCACTCTGTTCCAGGCTGGAGTGCAGTGGCGCGCTCTTGGCTCACTGCAACCTCTGCCTCCCGAGTTCAAGCGATTCTCCTGCCTCAGCCGTCCAAGTAGCTGGGACTACAGGCGCGTGCCACCATGCCCAGCTAATTTTTGTATTTTTAGTAGAGACAGGGGTTTCACCATGTTGGCCAGGATGGTCTTGATCTCCTGACCTCGTGATGTCCCTGCCTGGGCCTCCCAAAGTGCTGGGATTACAGGCGTGAGCCACGGCACCCGGCAAGCCATCTACTAACTTCTAAATTCCCAACTCTATAACTGAACGCTATGTCTTCCTATCCATCTAAGATTTAGTCACTTATTTTATAATCATCTTCTATTCTGTGAGCTGTTTACTCAAGGTGTTAGTTTCCCAGTTTGTTAAATATGACGTTTCTTAAATGCTTTGTAAATTTTAGATATGTGTTAGTTTTTGCTTTTGAGGTTCTCAGTTTGCTTGTCTGTAAAAGCTACCCCTTATTTAAAATAGGCTTCTTCTGGTGGCTATGGAGAAGGACACAATATACTATTGGGTGGGATGTGCCAGTAACGTATGCTTTGTCTCTGGGGGCTCCTGGGTCCTCCAGAGGGTGGGACTACCCGAGGTTTGGCCTCACATTGTTACAGCTTTACTCGGGGATCCAACACCATTACCCTGCACTCTGAACCACTGAGTTGGAGGCAGAGCAGACCAGCCTTGCTGTTTCACAGGCAGCTCTTCAATCAGTTATGAGAAAACTCTGAGCCTCTTTCTATCCTTTATAGCCATTGGTGTGGTTTGGTTAAATCTTCCCTAAGCCACTCTACCATTCCAGCACCCTTCTCTCGAATGGGGTTTCGTCTGATTGTGTTTTTTTCAGAGGTTTGGTTTCATCTACTTCCTCTTTCTCAGGAATCTTTCAAAACTTGTTTCTGTCACTTCATGGGATTTTAAAAAGGAGGGGTGGGTGGATCAGGTATAGGCACTTAGTCCATCTTCTTGATTCAATCTACTGTTTTTTAAAAGTCCTTTTTAGTTTACAATGCACTTAGATAATCTTTTAATTCTCAAAACATATTATTTGAGGTAGACATATTATTTAATTTTACAGGAAAGAAAACTGAGACAGAAGACAGGAATGACACCTCATTCATATTTGTTCTGGACAGTGCTGACACCTAGCACGTAGCAGCATTCCAAAAGAGATCCATGAATGACTCATACAAACACTGGGACTGCAAACTTTGTCCATGTCTCAATGACTCATCTGTAATAATAATATTTTGTTGTCATGTCTGTGACAATCTGGGGGGAGTGGGCGAAGGGGTAGTAAATTCCTTCGGAAGCCACATTACTAAGTTCTGCACTATTTAAATTTAATGCAAAAATTTTTCTTGATTATTTTGCCCCATTCCTTTAAGGAAAACTGTATCTGTAATTGTTATGATAAAATTTAAGACTTTAGCTAACACCTACTAAATGCTTATTATGAGATAGGAAAAATAGAAAGAGTCATGCATAATCCAGGTAATTGCTCTAGACTGACCTAGTTTAGTATTTCCTTTCTATTTAGAAGGAGACTTTAATTCTTCTACTAACCATTAGGAATTTTTATAAATAAAGCAAAATAAATGAAAAGTAATATTTAAAATAAAATTTGGGACTACTCTTGTTTTCACATTATCATACATAACTGAAGATTTTAAATTCCTTTAAGATAAATGAGTAAAAAATTTCCAGTCTGCTTTCAATAAGAGCCTTACTTATCCAATAGTTCTTTTATAACATTTAACAATATTTCCCCAGGAAGGTATTGAATAATATGTTCCAGAATTAGGTTGTGCAAGTTGGGTGAAAAAACGAGTTACAGCCAAAGTCCAGTCACCTGACTACAACTTTGCTGAATTTTGGCTTTTCCTTGGTCTTTGTTCACTAGTGCTCCCACTGGGACAATGCCACTGCTATGGCTACTGTCATTTAATCTGGGAAAAGAGACAGCAGTAACTTCATTCTCGTCTTGTTTTGTTAAATGTGTTCAGAGTAAATACATTACTGTTAGCCTGTCCCTCTTACCCTGAGAATTCCGAGGCCAGACGGGGCCAGTTCTGATGAGTGAGGCAAAAGCTCAGCCCATCTGTGGGGGCGTCCCTGGCATGCACCGACTGCTGTCCATGGGACTAGAGGCAATGATGCTATTTCTGCCCTCAAGGGGCTTACAATGTGAGGACAGTCCCTTGATGGGAAGGCTGCATGAGGTGTCAAATGTTTCAGACAGTTTGCTTTATTCTTCTCTTGCTGCTGGATCCATCATAAGTCCACCCCTCCCACAGCATTACTGCATCTTACTTTTCAAAATAGCCTAGGGTAGTGGTTTCTAAAGTGTGACCTATGAACTCTTTCAGGGTTTCATCAAGTCAAAATGTTTTCAGAATAACACTAAGATGTTACTTGTCTTTTTCACTGTACCGAACTTTTATGTGATGGGTAAAATTGTTGGTGATTGACCAAAAGTCAAGGCAGTGGCACCAAGCTGCATGATAATTCTTTTTCTTTAAGACATTTTCACTTAAGAATGTCCTTGATGAAGTAAACATTTACTAATTTTATTAAATCTCAACTATTAAAGACACATCTTAACTTCTGTATGATGATGGGAAAAGTGCTCTTGAAAGCAATTCTGGGGCACACTGAAGTATAAGGGTGATCTCAAGGAAAAGCACCTGAGGCCATTCCTTACATTGTGAGGTCAACTAGCTGCCTTTTCCATAAACATCATTGTTACCTGAAATAACTCATAGCAATGAACTAGGCTTACTCAGACTTGGGTATGTGGTTCACATTTTCAACTGTCACCTTAAGGAAAACAACCGACAGTTTTGGTTACCAATGACAGAATTTGAGCTTTCCAGTAGAAACTGCAATTTTGGAAAACCAGTATTTGCTACTGTAAACTGATGGCAAAGTATACTTATCTCTGTGAGATCAGTGGTGATAATATGACTGTTTTGATATTGCCTAATGAAATGTATCACAGCACTGTGAAGATACGCATAACTTAGCGAAGTGACATTTTTCAAATGATCCATGCATGATGCCAAAAAACCCATCAAGTGTATGGAGACCAAGATATTTTAATGTAACAGAGTATGAAAAGATTACTGGTATGGTTTTACAGTCTACATTACAACTATTCTTTAAGAAACTACTACCTGCTGGGCTGGGCGCGGTGGCTCACGCCTGTAATCCCAGCATTTTGGGAGACTGAGGCAGGTGGATCACCTGAGGCTGGGAGTTGGAGACCAGTCTGGCTAACGTGGTGAAGCCCCATCTCTACTAAAAATACAAAATTAGCCAGGCATGGTGGTGCATGCCTGTAATCCCAGCTACTCAGGAGGCTGAGGCAAGAGAATCACTTGAAGCCGGGAGGCAGAGGTTGCGGTGAGCCGAGGTCGCGCCACTGCACTCCAGCCTAGGCAATGAGCGAGACTCCGTCTCAAAAACACACAAACAAGCAAACAAACAAACAAACAAACACTACTACCTGCCAAGTTTTGATGTACTATCAAAGAAGAATAGCGACTATTATTTGAAAAGGCTACTTTCCCCTTTCCAGCTACATATCTGTTGTTCCAACTACTTCAATCACAACAACATACCACATCAGAAGGAATGCAGAAGCATAAATGAGAAGCCACAATTTTTTCCATTTTTTTAAGGAAATAGAGATATTTCATAAAAACAGATTATATTTACAAGCAATGGGTTGTCACATTTAATGACTGATAAATATTTTTAAATGTTTCTGTTTTAATTTCTAATGTAAGAAATATTAATATATATAAACCACATACACTAAAGCATGTTGTGGCTCTCAGTAATTTTTTTCCCCACACCACACCAATGTACTTCACTAGTTTTTAAGAGCATGAAGTATAAAGGGATGGTGAGATCAAAAACTTTCAGAACCACTGGCCTAGGACACATGGTTTCAGTAAATTTTAGGAGGCCGGCAGAGTGAGCATTACGCTTGCCTGAAGAATGATTCTTTTATTTGGAAAACTGTCTCCTTGTCCAGCAGTAATAAGGGAGGAAGTATTCACTAACTAGTTAGCCAGAGGACAAAGCCCAATGTCACAAATGCTTAGTCTCAGATCTCACATAATACCATGACTACAAAGCTCTGTCTTCTGGGGCAGACAGCAAAAAGTCAGAGGAACTAGGATGTCACATCAGCAATGCAAATATAGAGATCACCCTCAAATCCTTACAAACAGTTTTAACATGGGAATAGTTTCAGTTCCCTAACTAGCATGTTTTATCTACTAGTGCCAAGTATGTAAGAAAAGAGAAACAAACAAGTTTCAAATAAATAATGTTCTTTAGGAATTAAAAATCACATTCACTTGCCAATAAATGGAATATTTAAATAATTTTCCATTGAAAATGCCAAACCAAATTTATAGTTTAATCAGATAATCCCTCTCTAAGAGAAAAGCTCAGCAATCCTATCAGCTTACAAAAATTGAAGGTCTGGCTTTCTAAATTATAGAGCTTTCAGAGTTGATATTGTGAACCTGACTGTTAGACATTTCACTGCTCAGGAGAACATCCATCACAGTGCTGACAGGGGAGAGAAAACAAGGGCAAACTTAAAAAATAATTTCACCACGTTTCTCAAGCTATAAAATGTGATTTGGGAAAAACAGTGGGAAGTAGGACTTAAAATAATTTGAGGAATCATTCCTGCTCCCCATTTAATTAAGAGTTAACAAAAAACCCCAGTTTACAATAGAGTCCTATTTTAAGAAATGGGTTGATGTCAAGTGTATACACATGTAACTGAGTCATCAACTGACAGGGGTTGAGGGGAGGGAGGAATGACTGGGCAGAGCACAGAGGATGTCCAGGGCAGTGAAAGTACTCTGTGTGAAACTCTAATGGTGGACACATGACATTATACATTTGTGTTAACCCAGAGAATCTACAACACCAGCAGTGAACCCTAATGTCAACTAAGGACTTTGGGTGATGATCATGTGTCAATGTAGGTTCACTGATTGTAACAAACACACCACTTTGGTGGCAGATGTGGATAATAGGGAGGCTGTGCAAGTGTAGAGGCAGGGTGTCTATGGGAAATCTTGCCTTCCTCTCAATTTTGCTGTGAATCTAGGACTGTAGTAAAAATAAAATCTTTAAAAAAATCACAACTGAAAATTTATCCCCCAGGGACAAAACAGAATTTTAAAATGATAGCTGAGAAAACAGATCCTTTCCTCTTATAAATTAGTAATTTAAAAAACAATGAAACTGGTTTTATTTAAATATTTAATAGTACTTCGTAAAACAGAGACTATTTTGTAAAACAGAGACTATTAAAATCTGAACCTTATTATAGTGGCATTAAAATGAGCTGATATTTCTATACATTCTACAAGGAAAGTGGACTCACCTGACTTATTAAGTCTTGCCATTGCTCTAGAAGAAAGTTATCCATTTTACCCTTGCATTTGTAGGCAAACTGGGGTGCACAGCAGTACAGCCTTGTTGTTAAGTATCTCTGTACCACCCAGTGGGAGGTGAGGGCATGAACACCTCACTGTGCAGGAGAGACAGCAACTGCTCCAGTGAGACCAGGCCGAGTCCTGGTTCTGCCACTTACCAACTTCGGCAGTAGCCACGCATGAAATCAAACAATACGAGACAATCATATCATGCACGCATTGATTCATTCATGCATGGATTCAAGTTATTTAAAACATTTAAGAAACAACACAAATGCATTACTTTCATGGAGCTGTCTTTAGTGGGAAAGACAGACAACAAACCATTTATATATATGTATAAATAATATGTCGCATGATCATATGTGCTACTTAGAGTAAGAAGAGCAGCTAAGAGATTGGAAGAACTGAACTAAGATTGTTATTTTATGGTGTAGTCAGAGAACTCTCTCTAATAAGGTATCCTCTGAGCTGAGATTTGAAGGAATTGGAGGAGATATGCAGATATTATCTGGGGGCACAGTACTGTGGGCAGAGGGACTATTAAATGTCAAAGTCCTTCAGGGGATATATTCTTGGTACAGCTGAGGGCTAGAAAGGAAGGCAGTGCACATGGAGCAGAGAGGACAAAGGAGAGACAGGGCCACAGAATCAGTAAGAAGGCAGGTGGACCATGTAGGGTCATGCAGGTCACTGAGAGGCTTTCACTTCTTATGTGTGTGTGTTTAAAATCCTGGTTGAGTGAAATGGGAAATTTTTCTTGGTTCCAAGAAAAAACCAGAATTGTCATTTACAGAGACAGGGAAGAGGATAGCAGCAACAGCTTTCAGGGCATGGAGAGATCAGGAGTTTGATTTGGGACACGTTAGGTTTGAGAGACCCCCCTCTGGAGAGGAGGCTGCTGGAAAGAGAATCCAGGGATCAGAAGACAGGTCTGACCTGCAGACATAAATCTGGGAGTCATCATCATTGCTCTTGGTTGTTAAAACCATGAGACAGTGAGACCACTGAGAAGAGAGCGAATGGAGAAGAGGTCAAAGGAGTGAGTCCCCTTGACTCCAGAACGCAGACGGCAAGAAGAGGAGGGTCTAGCAAGAGATGGAGAACACCCAGCCAGAGAGAGAGGAGCCCAGAGGCTCCGAGATGGTGAGGGCCTAAGACTCTTCAGAAGGAAGGACGGATCCCTCATCAAGTGTGGCAAAGGTGCTCAGAGGAGGTCACTGAGGATCTGAACAGAGTTGTTTCAGTAGCAGGGTGGGGACCAAAAGATCAAGTTCAAGAGAAAGTGAAAGAAGATCAACTGAAGACAGCGAGTTGAGACAACTCTTTCACACTTTGGCATTGGGTTTTGTAGAGAAGTGTGTGCGCATGTGTATACATAAACAATCAAGCACCGCATAATGATGTTTCAGTCAATGCCAGACCATATATACCAGGGCAGTCCCTTCAGATTATAATGGAGCTGAAATATTTCTATCGCTGTAGCGTGGTAGCATCATAATGCAATGCATTACTTGTGTTGGTGACAGTGGTGTAAACAAATCTATTGTGCTGCCAGTCATATAAAAGTCTAGCACATACAATTATGTACGGTGCATCATACTTGAAAATAAAATTAAAGGACTATGCCAGTGGTTTTCTATTTACCATATTACACTTTTTATCATTACTTTAGAGTATATTCCTTCTACTTATTAAAAAGAAAAAAATATAACTTCTGGTTACCTCCTGAAGGACCTGCCTGAGGCTGTTTTAGTTATCTCTACTTGATCTGTAAAACAGCCTCGGGCAGGTCCTTCAGGAGGTAACCAGAAGAAGGTACTCTTATCCCAGGAGATGACAGCTTCATGCATGTTACTGTCCCTAAAGATCTTCCAGAGACACAAGATGTGGAGGTGGAAGATAAGGATGTAGATGATCCTGACACTGTGTAGTGTGTGTCTGTCTTAGTTTTTAACAAAAACGTTTAAAAAGTTAAAAAAAATTAGTTTAAAAACAGAAAAAGCTTATGAAATAAGGATACATTTTTGCACAGTTGTACAATATGTTTGTGTTTTAAGCTAAGTGTTACGAAAGAGTTAAAAAGTTAAAAAATTAAAGTTTATAAAGTAAAAAAGTTATAGTAAGCTGTTAATTTATTATTGAAGAAAAATACTTTTTTTTTTTGAGATGGAGTCTCGCTCTGTTGCCCAGGCTGGAGTGCAGTGTCGTGATCTTGGCTCACCGCAACCTCCACCTCCCCAGTTCAAGCAATTCCCCTACCTCAGCCTCCTGAATAGCTGAGATTACAGGTACATGCCACCACACTCGGCTAATTTTTTTGTATTTTTAGTAGAGATGGGGTTTCACCATGTTGGCCAGACTGGTCTTGAACTACTGACCTCAGGCAATCCGCCCGCCTTGGCCTCCCAAAGTGCTGGGATTACAGGCGTGAGCCACTGCACCCGGCCAAAAAACACTTTTTAATACATGCAGTGTAGCCTATGCATACAATGTCTATGAAGTCTACAATAGCGCACAGCAATGTCCCAGGCCTTCAGTCACTCACCACCCACTCACTGACTCACCTACGGCAACTTCCAGTCCTTCAAGCTCCATTCATGGTAAGTGCCTTATACAGGTGTACCATCTTTTTTTATACCATATTTTTACTGTATCTTTTCTATGTTTAGATAGGTTTAGATACACAAATACTGACCACCGTTGCCACTGCCCACAGTATTCCGTGCAATGACATGCTGTCCAGGTCTGTAGCCTAGAAGCAAGAGGCTGCATCATTCAGCCTAGGTGTGCATTAGGCTATCCCATCTGGGTAATAAGTCACTCTTCGATGTTCCCCCAGTGATGAAATTACCCAAGGATGCATTTATCAGAATGTGTCCCTATTGTTAAGCAACACATCTGTATACATACATACATATATTAAACTTTATAACACATTGCAGATAGATATTACCCCATTTCACAAAACAGAAAAAAAAAAGCAGGTTTGGTAAATTAAGAAACTTACTTAAATCACACAGCTGGTAAGTGGTGAAGCCAGGATTAGAACAAAGGTCTGTGTAAATACAACAATGCTCTTCTTAATTTCTCTGACACCAAGGTTTTATGTTATCAAAATTAGCAATATTACACTACCCAGATACTGCCCAGGGAGTCAGTCTGCTGAAACCCAGACCACCACAGGAATTCCAGACCCAAGGGCTCCTTCTTCAGGAAAGCACAGGCATTGATGCTCCATAAAGCTCAGGTGGGACTCCACAGGCAATTACTTGTTCCAGGTTCTCTTCCAGGAGGTTTTCTAGCCTTCCTACCAGACATTCCTTACTCCCTCCCTGCCCCCAGGCATGTCGCTGTAAACGCTGGTGGCTTGTCTCTCATCTCTTCGCTCCCATCATAAACCATCTCCTAACATGGTCCAGCAGCAGAATGTTTCCCCTCCGGAGGTGTTTCTGCCCATTATCTTGGCCTTTTCCTTAATCTTCCAGAAGTTACTATCTGGGTGGAGTCTGCTGCCATGAAACAGTCAGAAGCCTGACAGGAGTTACTGAGTATACTGGGGTTAAAGCATTTGCTTTCCTATCAGGTGAAGTATTCAAGCTCAGACATAGAACGTGGGTTCTAACAGTCCTACAGTATTCTAGATGTCCCAATCGATAACTTCAGTATTTCTTCATACCTCAATCCAATGCCTCTCCATCTCACATTCTAGCTATTTCACTGGCTGCTATAGGATCAACTACGATTGTATGTAAAGCATTTTATGGACAAAGTCCATTATTATTATGGAGACCTAGCATGCAGCAATGATTAAGAGCCCAGAGAATGGATTAAAGGCTCTCTGAGTTTTGAATCCTCTTCTTCCACTTAGAAGCAGGGTAAGCTTGGGCGGGCAGCTAAATTTTTTGAGTTCCAGCTTCTAAAGTGTTTCAGACATAAAAGGTGCTCAATAAAGACACTGATAGAAGGAATGAATGAATGAAGGAATCTGGCTTATACTTTCTGCTCACCAAGTGTCTGCTGCAGCTGTCTTACAGCCAGGCTGATAATGAATGAGTAATAATTAAATGAGTTCACCTACACAAAACACTAGTCACTGGCCTGCCATTTAGTCAGTACAAAATAAATGGTGACTATTATCCTTAACCCTATTGTAATTAAGTTTGCAAAAACTCAGATATAACAATGACTTTGTCAAATAAAAGGATTTCAAATGCTAATACAGCTTTGCCAGAGAACTGGAGACAGGAACTTTGTCTTTTACAGCTGGTCCTTTCCCTTTTCTACTGTGAAATACTTCTAAACTTTATCTCCACTACAAAGTGCAGGAACTTACTGGTACTTGGCTGAATCAAAGGGAAGAAATCGACCTTCAGAGGTCATGTGGCCCATCTACTGGCCTTCAGGCTAAACTGTCTTAATCATCTGAGAGAAATGATTATCTCTCCACTTTCAAAGACTTCTAGGGATGAAACCTGAATAACCTGTCACAGTAATACCCTCGAACAGATCTGCCAGAAAGTTCTTGCTTTGTGTTTAACCTTAATCTCTCATGAGACACTCAGAATCCTTTTTCTCTTATTTTATTCTCCACAAAGCTTGAGTACCACCTTCTGTGTAAGAAGACTCAGGAAGATAGATTACTCAGAGCAAGCAATAAGGAAGCGTGTGCCCTGGAAGTTTCTGGCAAGACTGATTTAGAGATGGACCTATTGCAACTACTACTATCTGACGCTAGGTGATGGGCATGTGGAGACAATGAGTTCACAGTCACACGAGACACAAAGACATGCACATAAAATTTAATATCACACTAACAATAGATATCCCTTATGAAATACCTATTATAAGCCATGTATTTTACAAAATTTATCTTTCATCTTTAAAATAAAGTTGCAATAAAGCTGTTATGTCTATTTCATAAATTTAGGTTTAAAAACAACACTTTTCTGCCATTTAAGAAAACAAGCTCTCACCATGTCTACTGTGTTTTGTGAAATAGTCTTAGTATGAATTTAGGAGGTTCAGAGACCATCTTTTTCATTCAACATCTGTTCGGCAGATATTTACAGAGCACTCACTGTGTGCTGGGCCTTGGAATGCAGCAGCAAACAAGATTCGGTCTTTGTGATAAACCATATTGAGTCTAGTGCACAAGTGAGACAAGTGTCAACAGGGAAATGGAACACGATGATACCGAGAAACCCAGAGTTCTGCAGGAACATGGAGGTGGGATACCTGAACCAGTTTTGGGGGACATGGGAAGATTCCTGAAAGAAGAAATGCCTCAACTGACAACTAAGAGAAAAGCCAGACAAAGATGAAGAAAAAAATCATTCTAAGCAGAACAGCAGCATTCATTCTGGGTTAGTAATAAGAAAGCAGCTAATCAGAGCCATAAAGTTTAGACACTGTCTAAGTCACATGGCTAGAAACGCATGGAATCAGGATAGAAGTCTAGTTACTCTGAAAGCCAAGTGTAGATTTTTTTCAACACCACCTGCTTTTCACTACCATCTAATTTAACTGTCAATCAGTACATTCTCAGAATAATATGAGATATGTTTGGGTACTTAAAAAAAAAGCCATGTAATTCAGAATCAAAAGGAGATGACGAGAGGTAAGATAACTGATAACCAACATCTAAGAGAAAAAGCCAGAGACACTTCTGGGGTGCCTGAAAAATTCTCCTCATGGTTACGTGGGTGTATACATATGTTAACGTGCACTGAACTATTTTTTTCCAGATAAATAAAAATTTATGCTCTTTGCTGTATGTACATTATATCTCAGTAAAAGGAAAAAATCTAAAAGAAAAATCCCTAATTTATATATTAGAAGAACCAAGAGGCATTTATTGTTGCCTGTTTAACATGCATCTTCACCTTCTTTCTTACCAACAGATCCCTTACAATGCTAGGGATTGGGCACTAGTGATAACATATCAATCCTTTTGCAGATGAAGCAGTCAGAGAGATAGAAGCAAAATTTACGGAGTGAAGCTTCTAGGAAATTTCCTAACAGAAGACCAACTCACCTAGAAGGCATGGCTTTCCACTCTTCCCCCTGCTTCCTGACTGAACCTCAACTTGGCAGCTGGAAGTATAATAGCCACTGTGAATGAGAAGAGCCTTGGGATAGAAGCCAGGGTGAAGGAGTGTGGAAGAGAAGGGCAGAAGCAGCCTGGATTCTTAGTAACTACAGAAAGCTGTCACATGAGCTTGGAGCCGATTACATCCTTGCATGAGAGAAAAATAAAACATCTAATTTGGTTGAATTTATGATTAATTCATAGTTTCACCCAGCCCTAAAAAATAGAGCAATGCATTTGGAAATGAGGTGTGTGAGTATCCCTGTATTTTTCTGATATAGATATAGCTAACCTTATTTTCTTATTTTAACAGGAACAGCAATGTCCTGCTACTCTTCCTACGACAAAGTTGCTTAAAAGGTTGCAGATGGTTCTACAGAACTGAAAAAAAATTATGAATTTTTGTTAGATTCCAAGAAAAAGGAGACAAGGAGAATAATGTTTGCCTTATGAGAACTGCCTCAGTTCCCACTGTGCCTCTTTCCTCCTCCAACACCCCCAAGTCCACCACTCCGGGAAGCCTCAGCAATGCCCGGGCGTGCAGCTCACAGAGCATGTGTTGCCGTCCATGTGCGAGGTCTGTGCAATGCCACATTTACTTTTACAGACTCGAGTTTTCATGTTTAAGCAGGTTTCTCCATCTTACTGTAATCATTTTAGAAGACGGCATAGAATAGTTAACCAGGCTTTGACGCCAAACGAACATATATCAGAAATTAGGCTTCAGCATTTACTCTCTGTCAGCTTAAAATTCATTCAATTTCTCATCTGTAAAAGTTAAGAAAAATCTTTCATAAGACTGTTGTAAAGTTTAAATGAAATGATGTGTTATATACCTATATGAAGGACAGTTGTTGTTAATGATATTAAAGCAGAAGTCCTTTTTAAATGAGTAATTTTCCTCAGAGTCCTTACTTTTGTGGTCATACAATCTATTCAGCAAACATTCATTGTTGCCTAAAAAGTAAGGACCTGGAACCGGACCTGGGTGCGGGCAGTGGACAGGGTTCTGTCGAGAGTCAAAGATGGCAGTGAACGTGTACTCAACGTCAGTGACCAGTGATAACCTAAGCGGACATGACATGCTGGTCTGGATCAATTAGCCTCTGCAGTTGAAGAGTTGTGCTCAGCGGCTGCCTAGTGTTAGTTTACAGACATGCTGCTCCCTGGCTCCATTGCCTTGAAGAAAGTGAAATTCTAAGCTAAGCTAGAACATGGGTGCATCCAGAACTTCAAAATACTACAAGTAGGTCTTAAGAGGATGGGTGTTGACAAAATAATTCCTGTGGACAAATTAGTAAAAGGAAAGTTTCACGAAAACTTTGAATTTGTTCAGCGGTTCAAGAAGTTTTTTGATGCAAACTATGGTGGAAAAAGACTATGACCCTGTGGCTGCCAGACAAGGTCAAGAATTTGCAGCGGCTCCCTCTCTCATTGCTCCAGCTCTGAATAAACCCAAGAAACCTCTCAGTCCTAGTAGTGCAGCTCCCCAGAGGCCCATCTCAACACAGTGAACTGCTGCGGCTCCTAAGGCTGGCCCTGGCGTGGTGTGAAAGAACCCCGGTGCGCGCAACGGGGACGACAGGCAGCTGAGTTGGTGCAGCAGTCAACGTACTGAAAATTACTGTTGAAGACTTGGAGAAAGGGAGGGATTTCTATTTTGGAAAGCTATGGAACATTGAATTGATTTGCCAGGAGAACGAGGGGGAAAATGACCCTGTATTGCAGAGGATTGCAGACATTCTGTATGTCACAGATGAAGGGACATCTGATGAAGGAGGTCCATAGGAGGAGCAAGAAGAGTATTAACAGCCTGGACCAGCAGAGCAACATCTGAATTCTTCACTTCATGTGCTTAACTATAAAATACTCCCTTTTATTATCCTTAGAGGACTCACTGGTTTCTTTTCACAAGCAGAAAGTGCCTCTTCTTAGGGTTCACCTGGTTCACCTCGGACACATAGAGGCTGACTGTGGGGCTCACCGTGCAGATGCGGGTCACACTGAGTACTGGAGAAGGTGTTATGTAATATGCTGAGGCGGCGACCTCAGTGGAGAAATGGAAAGGCTCAATTGAATTTTTAAGCTAATGTGAAATCAGAGAACGCTGTAATAAATAAATGCCTTAAGAGTATTTAAAATATGCTTCCATATTTCAAAATATAAAATGTAACATTACAGGAGATACTGTGTTTGACACTGTGTTTGGGAAGGAAGGGCCAGACCTTGGAACCTGCTGTCACAGGTCTTATAGGGCTGCTTGAAGCCTCACAGGCCTAGGCTTTGGTCTAAAATGAATATTTAAAAAGTTGTCCTGTAAAGCCACTTGGTGTCATTGGTCAATTGCATCCTTGCTAAAAAGCAAGAGGCACTGTTTCCTGGATAACAGAGGATGTGTTTCAGCCCACAACATAGAGATGTTCGAGTTGAAGAGCTTGGTTTTCATTAAGTATTTCTCTGTTTTTCCAGTTATCCCCAAAATTTCTATGTATTACATTTTTGGGGAAGTGAAGTGTGCCCAGATTTTTAACCTAACAACTACTTTTGGGGACTTCCCCACATCTCTGGGATTTGAATGGGGATTGTATCCCATTTTACTGTCTTTTAGGTTTACATTGACCACGTTTCTCTTCTCTGCTCCCCTTGCTCACTGGGGACTCCTCTTTGGCTCCCTGAAGTTTGCTGCTTAGAGCTGGAAGTGAAGCAGGCAGGTGACCATGCTGCAATTCTTTCTGGACGTCTGGCAAAGGGAGTGGTCAGTGAAAGCCATCGTTACCTTGGGATCTGCAAGGCTGGGGTATTTTTGGTATCTGCTGTCCACAGCTCTCCACTGTAATCTGAATACTTTGCCAGTGCACTAGTTTCTTTGGAGATAAAATGCATTGGTGTGTGGCTAAATGTTAATTTTCTTTTGCAGAAAATATAGTATCGTGTCTAAATTAATTATTAATATTTAAAATATTTCATTCCTTAACGCTCCCTCATTTGCAGGATTCTGGAAAATGTGTCTCACCCACTACTGAGATTGTTTCGCCCCTGATGTATCTATATTGATTAGTTTCTGGTGGTAGCTTGTTCTAAAATGTGTGTAGAAGGCAAGTGTTCTATGATAAAATTGTTGTGTAGTGCATGCTGTGTGGAGTTCAGAGGAAACCCAGATTCAGTGATTAACAATGCCAAAAAATGTGTGTAGAAAGCAAGTGTTATACGATAAAACTGTTGTGTAGTGCGTGCTGTGTGGAGTTCAGAGGAAAACCAGACTCAGTGATTAACAATGCCAAAAAATGCGAGTAACTAGCCATGGTTCAAACGGCAGTGGTGCTGTTTCTCTTTTGCGGCCTTTTAGACTTTAATTGCCCTAAAATTCCATTTTATTGGGAACCCATTTTCCACTTGGTCTTTCTTGACAAGGTTTTTTTTCACTTTAAACAGTTTCTAAATAAAATTCTATACTTCAAGAGTAAAAAAATAAAAATAAAAAAAAGTAAGGAACTTAGGTGACACAACCCTAAAGAAATACCAACAACTAACAGTTTCCTTTTGTTTGCTCAGTACTCTGCACTTCATAATTTTATCTGACTTTCAGGAAGGTGAATATTAATTTGCCTACTCACTTTATTAGTTAAGCATAAAGTTTACTGTGAGACTCACTCAAGGTCACAGAATAAATGACAGTCAGGATTCAAATTTGGACATGTCTTTTGACTCAAGCTTCAGTATTTTTACTGTAGCTTGTTAGTTAATTTCAAACTTCAATTAATTTCTCAGAAACGCTAACAAGAAAACTAAGATTTCTTATGAAGAGACACAAGGGAACAGATCCTTATCACTTATTTTTTTCTGGCAAAGGATGACTTACAAAATACTATCAATTATAGATACTGTCACTAGATATCACGAGTAATTTTAATGACAATTCTTTGCACGAAGTATTGAAACTACTTATTAGAATTTCATGGAACCTAACATTGAGAAACCAGGTTGAAATACTGGGGACGTGTAAGAAGAAGAACTGTTACCACAGACTGAGGTTCCAGGAAACGTCTGGAGAGTAGAAAAGGGGTCAGAGATTGGCTACCAAGTGACAGGGAGGCTGGGAAGCCTGCCGCAAATGAAATATGTGCTTAGAAGTTCAAAAACTATACAACAACTTTGGGGAAAGACCAAGATCAAGGTTGGGTTCCTTAAGCCTATTTTTTTTGTACTTCTGTTTTTGATTCCCCAAGTCCAACTACATTGGGAGTCAAGGCATGGAATCTTTTGGTATTGGATTCCTTGGCTCTTCCCATACCATTAGAAATGGTCCATCAACATGTTATGAGCCAGGTTACAGTATTTCTCTGAATCATTTGTTAATCTTGCATTTGTTTTTGCAGCCAATCCTTCCATCTGGTATACTAAGGTATCTTTTTGAGGAGATTTCTGATAAACACATTTGATATTCAGATTTCAAAGCCATATCCATTACTCTTTAGGAAAATACTGATTGTGAGCTGCAATATTTACACATATGAAATAATTATTCCTTTTGATTTTTTATGGGATTGTCGGCATCTTCCTTTGACACAATGTTAGGGCAGCAAATGGTTTTTAGTGTTCCTGGGGAATCTGGTGGCACACTAACTTACATCAATCTGCATATCAAATTATACAGGCTCACTCTTCAAATATGCGGCATTAAAAGCATTTAAACTATGATACTTACAGTACTTTAATCAGATAAGAAATGTGATAAGAATACCTACTTTGTTTTAAAATTACTGATGTAAAGTAAAATTCTACCTCTCCACATTTTATTCAGTAAATATTTATTGAGCACTACGTATGTTCCAGCACTGTGGCAGGCACTGGGGGAGGTGACAGTGAATAGATTTTAAAAAGAAGACAGACATTGATCAAATAATCACTTCAATATAAAATTGCAGTTATGATGGAAAACTGCTGGGTATTATGAGAGCATGTAATTATACGGAAACAATCACATGGGCTGCAGCAGGGAGACGTGATAGCTCAGGACTGGAGTGGAGGTGGGCAAGCAGCAGCCAGGCCCGGGTGCTCCACAAGCATGGTGACCTTCACTTGGACCAGTGTGCAGGCTACGGGCATGGGGAGCACCTTCACTGATAAAAACCAAAACAAACAAACAAAAAACTGTGGAACTCCTGAGCCTGGTATTAAGGCCCATCACAAAATGTTCTCTATGGATCTCTCTACAGACACTTAGTGCACCTACCTTCCCAGGCACAGCAGGCTGCAGCCTCACTGAAAAACTGGTCACTACCAGCGCACACCAAGTCAACAGGACCACTGAGCGTTTTTTTTTTTTTTTGCTCTTCTGCACAAAAACCTCCTTTGGTTTGCCTGGTAGAACGGTCATCTATTACTGACGACAGTTTAGAATATACCCACTAAACAACAACTCACTATCTTAGGTGCTTAAGAAGTGTTGATGAACAAAAAAGGATGAAGATTCCTGCCCTTGCAGAGCTTAAATGTGAATAGCGACAGTTTGAAGTATGTTGGGCACATTAGGCTTCATTGAGAAGATGATGTAAGATCTGCAAAAGCCTTCTGTTAGAAGTGTGTCTTATGTATTCTATCATTCTTAAAGTTACAATTTTCTTTCATTTGAATTCATAACTTCAAATTCTGAACAGAAAACTTTAAATTTCCCTTTGGAATAAGGTATTTTTGAACAATTTGGCCCATCGCAGGTCTCAATAGTTGTCTGGGGAATGAATGAATGGAAGACATTATAAAAAGGCCAATAATTTATTTTTGGAAGAAACAAGTATTTCCTTAGCAACTCTCTGGTAGGCACTGTGCAAAGTGCTTTACACATATTATCTAATTTATTTATAGTACTTATTACTCAAGAAGAGTAGTTCTCAACCTTTGGCTGCTTATCAGGTTTAAAGAATTTATAGATAGCTGTGCTAAACCAAGACTCAGATTAAAAAATAACAGGTGATTTTCTTGGCACCCTTTTTTTTTTTTTTAAGGCTGCATAGGTGACCTTCTATGTAGCCTGAGTTGAAGACTACATCAATCTTCACATTAGACTTACAATGGTACCAGATTTCTTACTGTGTTTCTAATAAAGAAATGTTTACAACAGATGCAGACTTACATGTTATCAACTCAACTGAAAAACACACACAGATCACCTTTCTGATCAGTACTGCATTAGGTGCTGGTGATATAAACATGAGTACAAAAGGGTCCCTGCTACTGTGCGACTCTTTATGAAAAGGAGATGGATTCTCAACAGTCCGGCAAGTTCTGCTGGAGGACAGAGCAAGCATAGAGCACCGTGGAAACATAGAAGCCTTAAAGAACGGGATGTGAGGAGAGGAGAATCACCAACCGTTGTTGGATGATATAACTACTGATCCAAGAAACTGGTAGCTCTGTTGCAAGTAATCTGGCAAAGACTAAAATACAAAGAAAGGCAAATTGTCCTGTTTGCACCATTTTAGAAAATTCTAAAATCACAATATCTTCAAAAGGTGTATGTCAGATTAACTAAGTAGCCATGAAGATTTTGATGACAATGTACTTTCACAAGTTAGACTTCACATTTTAATAGGTAATTGAGACAAGTATAAATGAGCCATAACTGAGAAACTCAGTATTAGGCTACATTACACGAGTGAGTGACCTGAGATGAAGGAACTGGGGCCAAGTCAGGAAGGGCTTTGCTAGCGGGTGTGGTGGCTCACACCTGTAATCCCAGCAATTTGGGAGGCTGAGGCAGACAGATCGCTTTGCACTCAAAAGTTTAAGACCAGCTTGGGGAACATGGCAAAACCCTGTCTCTAAAAAAATACGAAAATTAGCTGAGTATGAACATTAAAGAGTAAAGTGACAGCGGCACCATCTCTTGCCTGTGGTCCAGCTACTCAGGAGGCTGAGGATGGAGAACGGCTTCAGCCTAGGAGGTGGAGGTTGCAGTGGGTGGAGATCATGCCACTGTATACCAGCCTGTCTCGATTAAAAAAAAAAAAAAAAGGCCTTGCTAAAGTGATGACTTCTAATAGAAGAAACAGTCTTGTATCAGTTATTTAATCCACCCTATTAGCAATATTGCTATATTTGGTGGGATTAGAAACTGCCAAGGCTGAATGCCACATACTTCCCTTAAGCAACCCCCTTCTTTTTCAAATTGCCACATATGCTTTACACTCCTTTGTAATCAGTTTCCCCGACCACAAACTTCAAAGAATCAAAGGGGCAATCATTATCCTGGAGAAGCACACACAGGGCTCCACTGGAGCTGTACTAACATATGGTATGTGTATGTATCTCATATTGTTTTCCCCAAATTCCAAAAAGTGGAATGTAAGACATATTTAGCTTCGATAGTTTTAGATAAAGAATTGTGGAACTTTAATGATAGCTATTGATAGCCTTTACAATGTGTAACATGCTTCCCATATATGATATGCTTTCCATTTCGCTTAACTTTACATTTACAACAACCCTAGGAGGTCAGTACTATTATTGTCATCCCCATTTTACTCTAGAGCACAGGTTAAATAACTTGCCCGTGGTCACACTTCAATTTACTATATCTTTATGCAGCCTTAATTGAGACACTGTTTTAATTATATTACTTTGGCTAAGACAATATGCATAGGTTTTTTCCCTCTATGTAAGATGTCTTGTTGGGCTATGTACCTATATGTATTTTTTATTTCCAATGTCTCTAAAATTTAGCAGTGTCTAAGACTATATCCAATACCTTTTATAAATCATTTCAAAAAGGTTGCAATTGGATTAAATACTTCTATTTTATAAACTTACAAACAACATAAATTCATTTTCACGTGGTACAGCAATCCTTATAAATGGCAGATAAAGGAAATACATGGACGTTTTAATGATTATTTTCCTACTTTCTAACGTGTATATCTACTTTTTGGTCCAGAACACTGAACAAAAGAGCATCACAGTAAGAAACAACCAACAAAAAAGCAAAGCATTTATGCCTTTACACTTGCAGTGTGCTCCAAGTTAGGTCTGTGCTACTCTGCACAGAAAATGAGCAGATATGAGGTGAGCTGGAAGCAATCTATCACCTGGTGATAACGAAGGTGCCAATGATCATCTCCCCATAGTCAGTACTACTTACTGAGCAGCAGCAAAATGCCCAGCAGTGACAGACACATAAAATAAAACACGATCACAAATTCCGAGTGCCATGGGCCAGGTTCTATACTAAACTGTTTAAGTATATTCTCTCACTTTGTTTTGTAGGTGGGAAAATTGAGGGTTAGTGAAAGATCACATACACAGCTGCTAAGTGGAAAGGTCAGGTCTGCCTGACTCCTAATCATATAATATTTCCACTCTATCTTGTTTAATATACTTTGGAATTGACTATCTTACTCTAATTTCTGGGAGATTAACCATGTCAAAATGCTGGGTACACATACTTTAAGACACTGATGAAAGAGAATACAAAAAATAAAACTACAACTCAGTTACTTACTAAAATTGGGGTAAAAATCTAACCATAATAATACATTTTGTAATTACAAAGAAAAACTGGGAGAGAAATATAGTTACCATGGATATAATGACTTATTAGTATGTAAACTATTTTTATATCAATTATTTAATGTACTTGTTACAATTCTATGGACAACCTAAATTCAACACATCCCAAATGAACTTATTGACTTTTTCCTAAATCTCATTGCCACTTAAATTAATTACATCACCGCCTACCCAACAGGTTAAGTGAGAAACTGAATTTATCCCTTACCCTCCTCTTTCTCAGAACTCTTCCAGAAATTGCTTACTCTTTTCAATTAAAGAGTTCTTAAATATATTCATACTGTCAGACACTCACTGTTATACTGTAAGTTCAGGCACTTATTGTAAAAATATTGGGTCATAAGTCATAAATATTTTTAAGGTTCTCGATGCACACTCATAAATTACCTTCCAAAAGGAATATATCCCTTCATGATGACAAATACAAGCAAAAAATATGATCTACACCATGTCTGAATATTATTTCAGTTTCTAAAGTTGTGAGTCTAACAATGACATATGAATGGATTCTGGGGAATTCAGGCACCGACATTCTCCATTACAAGTCAACCTGCAACAAGTAACTTTGAGCTCTCCTCAAGTCTGTGCTTCTGACACAGTTTAGGACTCTCAACAATCTAAATTAAATGAGCCTTTAACAACTTTTTACTGCACAAATAAGGTATACAAATGGCATGCATAATTTTATTTAGATCATTTGTTGGGATTTTATTGACTGGAGACGTTCTCAGAAAAGACTATAATATTTTCTGGATGTAATACTTAAACTCATAATAACAACAGTTACATAGAGACGTAGTATAGCAGAGTGCTTAGATTGCCTGGGTTCACATGCCAGCTCCAGCACTCACCCTCCATGAGTTCAGGGAAGTTCCACTGTCTCTGTGCCACAATTTCCTCATCCATAAAATGGTATAATAATAGTAGCTACTGGCTGGGTGTGGTGGCTCACGCCTGTAATCCGAGAACTTTGGGAGGCTGAGACAGGAAGGTCACTTGAGGTCAAGAGTTTGAGACCAGCCTGGCCAACATGATGAAACCCTGTCTCTACTATAAACACAAAAATTAGCTGGGCGTGGTGGAGCACTCCTGTAGTCCCAGCTACTTGGGAGGCTGAGGCAGGAGAATTGCTTGAACCTAGGAGGTGGAGGTTGCAGTAAGCAAAGATGGTGCCACTGTATTCTAGTCTGGGTGACAGAGTAAGACTCTATCTCCAAAAAAAAAATAAATAAATAAATAAAAAAAAAATAAAGTAAAATAAAATAAAAGTAGCTAAAAAGGCTATATTTGCTTACAGCAGTAAGCAGCTACTACATGCTACTATAGCAAATTTATTGAACTATTATGTATATACATCTGCTATCTCACTTAATTACAATGTTGTAAGTCAAATAGTTATCATTTTACAGATGAGAAAAGACTCAAAGAAGCAACCTAGTTAACATCATAGAGCTAAGAAAGTAGTAGAGCTCACGTTCAAATCCAAGCTTTTGCGGATTTATAGCCACTGTCTTTTTTTTTTTTCCTAACAATCATGCTACCTCATTTTAAAAGTCAGAAATTATACAAAAGTTATTATTCTCCTCCACTAAAAAGAGACTATATATGCAAGATTTGTAGGAAAAAAACTCTTTTAAAAATCAGTAAATACATTTTAAGAATGTATGAAACATGAGGAATAAAACATGGGAAGACTTTTGAGTAGGTCTTTATCTTACAGACTTAAAATTCTACAGTACAGATTTAAAATTGGAGGTTTGATCATCAACACAAGGGCTTTTTAGAAACCCTGTCACATAATCTACATTTTAGTAACGAACCTGCTTCCCTGGTATGTTCACTCTCCGCAGCATCTGTCACTGCTATGAATGGTTGATCATAAGTACTGCTGTAGTCTTCTCAATGCTATTAAGCAGATGGCAGCGCTAAATCCAAATGATGTAGTACATCTCCCTGGTGGACTTTGTTTTCATTTACTACCATTATTCCACAATTCCTCAGTGATAAATCTCATGTGTTCTCAAGAACATTAAAGAGTAAAGTGACAGTGGCAATTGATTTATTGCCACTAGCATGCCTCTGCCCTGCTACCGTGTTGTCATACACTTGTGGAGATCATGCATGAAGATTCCATGTGGTGGTCTTCTCTACATTTATAGGAACCCATTTTTTTCCCCCCTTACTAGTTGCTTTTGAGTTAGGCAAAAGAACGTAAGCTTGGTCTCAAAGAGAACAGAGTATGAGGACTAACTGATATTAATTAGCTTTGTGACTTTGGTCAAGCTCAAATTCTGTGAATGTCAACTCCTTTTGTAAAATTAAGGAATGACAATCCTATAGGAGTTCTTAGGAATAAAATGACACAATATGTATGAGAGCACCTGGATACATAGTAACTCACACTTGGTAAGTACGCAATAGATATTTCATTCCTCCAAACTTTGTTAAGTAAATGAATCTTGAGAAACATTTTCCTTTTTTATTAGTTTAATTCTAAAGAAATATTCCTGATGAAGATACAAAACTTCTTATTTTCAATATGATCAAGGCATTAAATTCGGTAGCACACTGTAACTTAGTGAGAAGCTCAGTCTTGCTTCTCGGACTCATCTAATCAAATTTTCAGTATGAGCAGTGTTTCAGGTTGTCCACTGACTGGTGACACAAATGCTCAGTGTGGCATTCACCAAACCCCAGCCATTCAGGGACAATTCTCAGGATATGCAGTATACTTGCCATCTACATACACACCTATCCCGTTTGTGACTTCATATTAACTCTCCATGTTAATTTTCTTTTACTTTAAATAAACTTGCCATCACTGAATTATAGCAATAATCATAAAATCATGGGTTTGATATGCTAACCACACTCTTTCAATAATTTTATAATCTAATCATTAAAAATTTTTAAGAAGTCTGCCCATGTAACGTCTGAAATCATATTGTGAGACGTCAATGATATGCGTACTACTCACTAGTATAATGGAATGAAAATGGACTTTGAAATCAATAATGTCATTAAGTGTGTCACTCAGGCTACTTAAACTCTTGAGTCTCAGTTTTCTCAATAATAAATTGAGGATAATATCCCCCTTTTAAGGTTAAAATTAAGATTAGAGGGTGGTTGTGTGTGTGTGTGTGTGTGTGTTTAAGATTAGAGGGTGGTTGTGTGTATGTGTGTGTCTGATACACTACAGCAGATGGTCAATATATAATAACCATAATGAGTACCAATACTTACACATGCTAACACTCAGTCTTGGGATGTTCCTTCCCTTTTCCCTGTCAGAGCTGACAAAGATTCTCTGCTTGGCTAAACTTTAGTCAGCCTCCTGATCCTTCTCCTAGGCCCATCTGTGCAGCTCCTTGTAAAATCCAGTTTTAAAAAAGAATCTTGCTGAGTCAGTTTAGCAAGAACACACCACCCATGATATCTGATTACTCCAATATCTGATCGGGTTCCTTATCCTCCCCAGGGGAGGGGATGTCTGACCAATGTGGACTGCCTCTGGCAAGAATCCTGTTAGGTCGGTTCAGCCAAAATCCCCCCTACCACTGATGTTTCCTCTCAGTAATTTTCTGTCTCCTGACCGCAGCCTGGCTTCTTGGCTATGAATTCCCACTTGTCCATGCTAGATACAGAATGGAGCCTGGTCTCTCTTCCCCACTGCACAGTCCCACTGCAGTGGTCCATGTATCTATTGCAGTGGTCCTGAATAAAGTCTGCCTTACTGCGCTTTAACAAGCGTCACCAAAGAATTTTTTTTCTTTACAGGGTTGTAGTTGCACTTTTTCACCACTCTCTCTACTCTTTGTTTTTTTCTTACCTGAGAATTAAGTATTTACAGGTTTATGGGGTAATTTGGGTTGATATCTCTTGTTTTTGGTTGACGTCTAATAGTACTGTGTTAAAGTATTTTTGTTGATAGTTTATAATGCTAAATTTTTATTAGCACTTTTCGAGACCCTTTATGTTTTATTTAGTTAATGGTCATCACTGTAGGAGCCAAATAGTTCTTTGGAGAATTTATACTTACTCAGAAACACAGAGTAAACATATTATGATAATTATTAGGATTGTAAATAAGACATCAAATGTAAACTAATTCCACTTAGTTTAGAATAAAATAAAGACATTTACAAAGGGTTTCCAGGAGTCAGAAATGGTATCTGTGCAGATTTAAACCATGTCGGGGCAGAGGAAGGGCTCTCAGGGCTGAGGCCATTATCACCCATCCGTTTTGATTCACTATACTAGCTATTCAGAAGCTATGTATCCACAGGAAGTAATCAACAACTATTTTTGAGCCAATGTGTATTAGAATAATTCCCATATTGTAAAGAATAGTTTATATGTCTCTTCATAGTAATTGTGTCAAAATCTTGTTATTCATTACAGGTGTGAAGTTATACAAACAATGCTTTTGTTTTATACTGTAATGTTAGCATTAACAAGGTCATTACAAAAACCAATGGGGAAATGTAGCAGAACTACACTGCATTTTTTACAGGAATTCTCATTGGTACTCTGATTTGAATGCAAGGTATTTGAAAACTGGGAGAAAAAATTCCTAATTTGTAAAACTTCCAAAAAGAAACTTGTTTCTGTAATATAACAGTGTCATAATAATGAGGACCTCAGGAGTTTAAAAGTCACTATGGAAAGAATCCCTTCCACACAACAGATCATCCTCACCGGCAGCCAGGCCACCTTGCTATCTTATTCAATTTTGTTTTCAGGTGGGATATGGCTGTTGACCTTCCCAACTCTCAGCGTACAGGAAATACTGACACTGACCATCCACAGGGGAAGAATCCCTTTGCAAGGTTTCCTCTCTCACTATAAAACATTTGCTCGCACAGTCCTTGCACGTTTCCCAGAATCTGCTCTTCCTAGTCGACTCTTGTGTGAAACAACAAGCAGAAGGAATTCAGAGCTGTAGAAGGATGGCAGGAACTCGGGCTCACACTGTGCTACCTCCCTATGCAAACCATCTCATTCAGTCCTCAAGCAGAGACAACGGAGTGGACAGCAGACTTCCCTCCACACCGTTTACAAAGACTGCATGCTTTTCTGTCTCTTTCAGCCTTCAGGCTGGCCCTGTAAACAAGGATCTTTTTACACTTTTCTCACAAGTAGAAACAGTTACACATTTTACAAATGGAGGCTACCGAGGCTTCGAAAGGTTAAATAACTCACCCCAAATCACAGAGCCAGTAAATGTTAAAGTTGGCGTCTGACCATAGGTCTGTCAGACTCTTAACCACTGTGGCCCCAGTCTCCGTTTCTGATAATACATCGGCATAAATAAAAATGTTTTTGAACTTGTAACTGTAATGTGCTTATGCATACTATAATATTACTAAGTTATATTTTAAATAACATCTAAAACATTAAAATAGGCATTTGAAAAGTAGGAATAGGAGGTGCTGCTTTCCAGTTCTCTCTCTGTGGCTTGTGGACTGTCTTGCTTGCCCCTAAGTGAGTATGTGCCAGAGACAGACACAACCAGAATCATTTAACTCAGTGCTGCCTATGAGAAGACACTGTAATAGAGAGTTTCCTAGTAGCCACATGTAAAAAAGTAAAAAGAAATAGGTGAAATTAATTTTAATAATTTTTTTAACATTCTTTTTTTCATATGAAATCTCTGGAATGTGGTGTGAATTTTACACTTCCAGCACATCTCAATCTGGACCGGCCACGGGTCAAGGGTCCACAGCTCCATGTCTAGTGGCTGCCACACGGGACTGAGCAGCTTTTACCTCTGCTCTGTGCTCTCTTCTACCACACAAAATGTCAAAGAACATTTGCAGAACAGCTTTGTACTCTAAAAGGAGGCCAAGTGAAGAATTCCTCACTAATACTGAACTATAACTGTAGCATAGCACATAGTTTCAAATTCTGAATTGAGAGAACTATTTACGTATGAAATGAATCTTACGGAACCTGAATTGTCAAAATCAAGACACGTTTGATTAGACATCAAGTGCTACATGGCACTGCCTACCAGTGCATATGAAAACTGGGTGCTCCGGGACAGCAGTGGCAGTAAATGCTATTCACTGAAAGGATCTAATGTAAAACTGGAAAAACAAATTTCTTAATTTCACTAGTCTAAGCCTACAACTTTAATATGTATATTTAATACAAATTAAATTCCCTATTTGCTTAAGGTTGTCCAAATTTGATAAGGCAAAAGTTCTAGTTCATATTGAAGCATAATTCCTGAGAGATTTTAAAGCATCACAAAGTATTAGATTTTTGAATACTGTATATGGGAAATATAAACAGGAATTAGTCCAAGCAACTGTAATCAAAACCATGACAAAAGGAGAGCTGAAAGGCAATGGAGAGAGTACAAAATAGAATGTTTTGGCACCAAGGTGATTTCTTCGTGCTGCTGCTTGGCCTTGTGAGTTTGAATAAGGAACTTCACTTCTCTGATTTGGGAATGACAGTTTTAAACTTGAATTTAGCAATATCGAAGGGGATGCAGAGAGGGGAGACAATTTATGCAAAGTAGATGAAATAATGCCAAGCACTCAGGAAATACTAAGATGATGGCCGTGATGATTTTCTTGTTAATATCTACTATTTCATACTGGGGATGATCTGAAAATCTGCTATTCTAACTGGTTCATACCAGGTTCCTAATTCTGAAACATGCAGTGTTGTGCTTAAACTGGTGTTAGAGTATGTGCATTTTACGTGCTGAACTGTGTACCCTGCCTTCTCAAACTCATATATTGAAACCCTAAATCTAGTACCTCAGACTGTGACCATCTTTGGAGACAATGCCTTTAAAGAGCTGATTTAAATTGAAATGAGGCCTTTAGGGTGGGTTCTAATCCAATCTGACTGGTGTCCTTCAAAGAAAAGAAAATTTGGATACAAAAAGAGACATCAGAAATGTGAGTGTACAGATAAAAGAGCATGTGAGGACACGGAGAGAAGGCAGCCATCTGCAAGCCCAGGAGAGGGGACTCAACAAGACTGCAGTATTTTATTATGGCAGCCGCAGTAAACCAATATGGTGCACAGAACCATTTCTTCACCCCATGCTATATACAGCTGCTTCCTTTCAATTTATAGCAGAGCAGCTATTTAGTGTAAGCTAAGAGTGCTGCAGTGGAAAAGATACTAATATATACTTACAGTCAGACCTCAGTTCAAAGTTTGTCTCCTTTGTGTAAACTGTACAATCTGAAGCAAGTTATCTAATTGTGTGAGCCATTGTTTTCTTCTTTAAAAGGGACAGATGTTTATTTGACATGTTGAGGATTAAATGAACATTCAAGAGTATCTAGCAGTGGCTTCTGCATTTGTCCATGTGAGCACTTCTCACAGAGTTCTCTGTACTCCTTCAGGTAAGACAAGCTGTAGCAAAGAAAAGATCACTTCAAAGAAGGTAGATTGGCTGTCACAAAAGATGCTTCTTTTAGTGAATCTTTCCTGATATTTAAAGGGCTTATAATTTATAACATACCAGTATCTTAATTAGTCTCTGCACCATCTGCCAATCCAACCTTCACAACTGTCATCTAATTAATTCTCTAAATTCAAGTATAAACACATCATACCTTTACATGTAACTCTTCGATGGCACTGTCTCAGCTCCTCGTGGAGGAAACATGCGCTCACTCCTCCTGCAGCCCTCTCACCACAGCTCCTGTGCACCACATATTCCAGCCCTACACAATTATGTGTAGTCGCCACACAAAACTTACTGTTCCATACCTCTGTGACTTGCTAGCCTTATCTGTGAACTGCCCTTCCCTGTTTGTCACCTGGTGACTACTACTTATCCTTCACTTTCTCAGGTAAATGTCTGCAGTATTCCCAATCAGAATTTAGCTTAGTCTTCTTATGGAAACAATGAATTTCTCCTCTCACAATAATTAGAATATTACACTGTTTTAAAGTATTTATATGTTTCTTTCTAGCCAATAAGCTTTTCAAGGATAGAGTCTCCATCTTAATATTAATCTTTGTATTCCAAGCATCAAGTATAACGCCTAGCACAAAATGGACATTCAATAAACACTGACTGAATAAATAACCAAAAAATAAATGCTTGTCATCTATCATGTAAATATATAATCAGAGCTTAAAGTATTACGACCATGAGCTTTAAAAACCTAGGTCTACATTTGGGATTAGTCATCTACCTCTCTGAGCCTCAGTTTCATCACGTATATTAACTCTTGCTGTTGTTATTTGTATTAAAACAAGACATATAAGTAACAGATCAAATTCCATGCCCGATTTAGAGCAGGCTCTAAATAAACGCTAGCTCCCCTTAGTGATCTATCAGTTTACCCGCAGTCACATTTTGATATCACTCTCCTTGACAGATCACAGCATTTAATAGGGCAAATGCTTTAAGTTTGGTTCTTTATATCAAATATCAAAAAGCAAAAGATCACAGGGACTATAATCTTGTACTGTAAATATACTTCATAAAAAAAGTTACATCTTGGTTTCTACATCTATTAACTGGAGGAAACTATATTTATTGTATAGGACTGGGTTGATGCCTGTGAAGATCTACTGAAATCAAATACAAAAACATTAGCATAGTATCTGAAACACATTACTCAATAAATATAAAGTCGCTTCTCTTTTCTCCACAGAATGAATCGAACCATAAACATCACTATATTGTGATACAGTTCAAGCAAAAAAACATGCTTGCATTTAAAGTCCACCACACTGAATAGAGCCATGTGCTAACAACGTCTCAGTCCACAACAGACTGCAGATACAGCGGTGGCGCTATGATACCATAATGGTGCTGAGAAATTCCTGTCACCTATTCAATGATCCTGACCCTGGGTAAGTCTATGCAAATGTGCATATTTATGTCTTTGTTTTTAATTTTAAAAAAAGGTAGTCTTGCTGTGGTGGCTCACACCTGTAATCCCAGTTCTTTTGGAGGCCAAGGTGGGCAGACTGCTTGAGCCCAGGGGTTCAAGATCAGCCTGAGCAATGGGGTGAAACCCCATCTCTACTACAAATACAAAAATCAGACAAGCATGGTGGCACATGCCTGTAATCCCAGCTACTCCGGAGGCTGAGGCACAAGAATTCCTTAAACCTGGAAGGAGGAGGTTGCACTGAACTGAGATCAGGCCACTGCATTCCAGCCTGGGTGACAGAAGAAGAGTCTACAAAAAAAAAAAAAAAAAAAAAAATTAAAATCGATAAAAGTATATAGAATAAGGATATGAAGAAAGGAAATATATTTGTACAGTTGTACAATGCATTTGTGTTTTAAGCTAAGTATTATTACAAGAGTCAAAAATTAATAAAAACTGCAAGTTTATAATGTAAAGAAGTTACAGGAACTAAGGTTAATTTATTATAGAAGAAAGAAAAAAACTTTTTAATGAATTGAGTGTAGCCTAAGTGTTTAGTGTTTATAAAGCCTGCAGTGGTGCATGGTAACGTCCTAGGCCTTCACATTCACTCACCACTCACTCACTGACTCACCCAAGAGCAACTTCCAGTCCTTCAAGCTGCATTCATGGTAAGTGCCCTATATGGGTATACCACTTTTTATCTTTTATACCATATTTTTACTGAAGTTTTTCTATGTTTACACATGTTTAGATACAGAAATACCACTGTATGTCCACCGCCTGCAGTATTCACTATAGTAACATGCTGTGCAGGTAGACCATACAGCCCAGATGTGTAGCAGGCTATATCATGTAGGTGTGTAAGTACACTCTATGACGTTCACACAATGACAAAATTGCCTAAAGACACATTTCTCAGATCATATCCCAGTCGTTAAATGACGCATAACTGTATATCAATCCCATAACAGATATGGGAACAGAACTGACAGAAACGAGCAGTGAGCCTCTCACACGAAGGTACCAGGGTTAAGAATATGCACTGGGCAGTCACACACCTGTTACCATTTTATCAGCTGTTTGGTCACAAGCAAGCACCAGAAACTCTTGGTTATCTGATCTCCTCATCTACAGCAATACTATCAGCTTTAGAGTACTGTTGTCAGGACTGATGTGTTCAAACCACCTAGACTGTAAGGCCTTATAAAATTGATGGAAACAGTGCCAGCAATACAGTATTCACTCAGCAAATGTGGGGATGGGAGACTTGCTTTGCTAGGATATTTAGACTACATATTGAAATATCTGTGGATATTTATGTTTTTAAACAAAATCTGAGGACGTATTTATAAAGGGTACAAATCTTTGAGTTAGAATATCTGACTTAGAATTTCATCTTTCCACTTACTGTATGATTTCTGGCAAATTACTTAATTCTGTGCCCCTTTTCTTCATGTATACAATGAAAACAATGCCATATACTTCATAAAGTTGCTGGGATACTCAAATGAGATGGTGTATACAAAGTCTTATCAAGCATTTACCACATGCCAGTCTGGGCTCCGTAAGTGTCAGGTCTACCCTCAACACACTAAAGGGTACAAATACGATATACAGGCTTCCACCAACAAAGACCAGTTGAGAGTCAAAGTTCAAAGGCTACTCAATGCTTACAAGTTATAGAAGAATAAAATTTGGTATGAGCAAAAACAAAAAGTTTTTTTTATATCCCTATCTACCTCAGGACCAGAGTTAACAAATAAGAGAACCTATGTGTTCAAAGCTTGACTGGCACTGGACGAGTTAAAAAGTGAATTTGTGTTTCATCAAAATCACCTCATAGTCCATATTTTCTTATGCTTCGGAATCACTCTAAAGCCAATATTTTGTTTTGTGTATATGTCTACCTTTATCTTCCACTTAGAATTTAAAACATAAAACAAAAGGTTTCCACGTACTTAGGACAACATTCTCAACATAAGAAACACTAATTTTATGTATCAATGAACATCAAGGTAATATTAACAGAAGAGGTAATATGAAGCTCTGTTTTGCCTCTGGTAACATTTACTTATTTGTGGGTAAATATTTCTTTGGAAAATAAATTACAGCTAAGTCATTTTTCACAGGTAGGAGTATGAAGTTGTTAGAAAACAGGAGAGTTGCTGCTTAGAAATTGAAATGTTCTATGAATAGGAAACAAAACTTTTGATAGTTTCTTCTCCAGGCACTGACAATGTAGGATACTTACACAGTTCCAATGTAATTTTGGGCCTTAAGACTAAATAGTCACAGACTTTGAGGCCATTGTTCCTCCTCAAATTATACTGAACATTTAAGTCAAATTTTTAAGACTAAAATTTCAGTTTTTATTTCCCAAGCCTGATTTCTCTAACATTACGGTAAACTTGGGTAGGGTAATACAAGCTGGTTGCTAGAACAGATATGGCTTCTCCATTTAAACACATACAAAAACAGGGCAAGCCAAATTAACCTCTCTAGCTGACTGTCATACTTTTCCCAGAACATATGAATGTGGAAGGGAATGATTTCTGCTGTGGGGTCTGGTAATAAAGACTGACTCTTACCTTTGGGCTGGGGTGCTATAGCTGTTATCATAGGAATCATAACTCTGTTCATCATAAGCAGTGCCATATCCATCATCATAGTCCTAAAACATAATAGGAGAAGTACAAAAACATTCAGAGAAGTTTCTAAAAGAAAGAAGCATTCTGCTTTTAGTGAATTTCCATTAATTCAGCTAGCATTTAATTATATGTCTACTTATAGTGTAAAGAAAAATATAGGAGGGACTTTAGTGAAAACGGTGAAGAACCTCCACACATTCTCTCTACAAAAGCCAAGAAAGAGCAGTTGGTAAAAATGGTTAGAATCGCCATTTTCAGAACCCTGGAAATTAACCAAAAGATTGCAGAGATCTAGAAAATGTTGTCTTTTTTCTTTTTTTTAAAATGGCTGAATCCCGGTAAGAACAGTGAGCTTTGCGCTCTTCTAACTTGTTTTATTCCCATGCCCCACTCCCCAACTCTGCAGGAACCTTGAAAACCTACAGCCACAATCACCAGGAGTCTGGATGCCGCTAGAGCGGGCAGAACAAGGCTGGAGTTCTGACAAAACCCCATTCCTAGAGCACTGTCTTCATTTGACCTGACTCAGACTTTAGCCCTTGCAAAATGCCTTTTTCCTCTGGGTATCTGAAGAAAATACTTAGAGGCAATTGTCTGACATTTCTGTTGCCTCAGGTAGTGAAGAAAAACTGAGCAAACAATGGGCTAATCAAAAACCTTCAAAAGAAAAGTAGGGAATGAGGTGTTCAAAACAGGCCTTGTAAAGCTCTAAATTATTCCTGGCAATCTAGAAGGCCGGGACCATTCACAGTACCACATCCATGCCCAGAAAAGACCTGACAGGGCTCTGAGTTCTCTCTTCTGGCTGACCTTGAGGTTAAGCATGAGTCCCAATATTCACCCAGAGGCCCTTGGCAAAGATTAGAAAGTTTCCAGGCATTTACTAAAATCTCTGCCCAATCATTAGCTGACTAGTAAACTAACACAGAGGAGACTTCAATAGCAACACACAAAAAATAGAGACTTTATAAGATTAGTTTAGAAAAGTCACTAAACAAATAACAAAAACAAACAAGAAACCCTGGAAAAAATTGATCTCCAGAGTTTACACATTAAATGTTCAGTTTTAAACAACAACAAAAAATTGAGACATGCAAAAAAACCCACAAAAGTATGTCCCTGCACAAGAAAAAAAGCAGTCAATAGAAACAGTCCCTGAGGAAGCTGAGACATTGGACTTACTAGACAAAGACTTTAATTTGGTTATTTTCAATACAGTTGACACTTGAACAACACATATTTGAATTGTGTGGGTTCATTTAGTGCAGGTTTTTTTCCAACTAAAAAATACAGTATTCATAGAATGTGAAACTTATATATATGGAAAACCAACTTTTCAAATATGTATGTTCTGCAGGGCTGATTATGAAACTTGATTATGTGTGGATTTTGGTATAAACAGAGGATAGTTGTGTAGTCAAGGAATTAAATAATAGCCTTTCTAACCAACTAAAGAAAAGTATAAGAACAGTGTCTCATCAAACAAATAATATAGATATAGAAAACATAAAAAATAACCAAAATAAATTCTTAAGTTGCAAAGTACAATAACTAAAGTAAAATACTCATTTTAGAAGCTCATCAGCAGATAGAACTAGGATGAAGAAAAAAGTTAGTCATCTTGAAGATGGATGAGTTGAGAAAATCCAGTCTGAGGAAGAGAAAAAAAGATGAATGAACAGAGTATCAGAGACCTATGGGACAGCATCAAATGTATGAACATATATGAGCATATACATACTGACAGACCCAAAGGAAAAAACGTGAGTAGATTATTTTGAGAAACAATGGCTGAAAACTTCCAAAATTTAATGAAAAACTAATCTACACATCCAAGAAGCTCAATAATCTCCAAAAAGGATAAACTCAAAGACCCAAATGTAGACATGGTTATTGTCAAACTGCTGAAAGACAAAGACAAAGAATCTTGAAAGTAGAAAGAGAGAAGCAACTTATCACATTCAAGAGATTTTTATAATATTAGCAGCTGATTTCTAACAAAAACCATAAAGGCCAGAAGACAATGGGAAGTCATATTAACAAGAAAAAAAAAAAAAAAAGATTGTCAACTAAAATTTCTCCATCCAGCAAAGCTATCCTTCAAAAATGAAGGAGAAATTAAGACAAAGGTCATTTGACTCCACATTAAAAAAAAAAAAAAAAAAACCACAACAACAACAACAACAACAACAAAAGAACATTGGTAAATTCTTAAGTAAATATAAAAGATAGTATAAACTTTTTAAAAAATTTCTCTTTTCCTTCTATCTGATTTAAAAGACAAATACATGAATAAATAATTATAAATCCATGTTGATGGGTACGCAATGTGTAAAGATGTAATTTGTATGACAGTAATAAGACAAAAATGAGTGGAGAGAATGGAGCTATTAAAGAGCATTTTTGTGCTGGTTTAATTCTGAGAAAGCAATATAAATAATTTAAAAATAAAAATGTAGAAAAAGAAACAACAAATAAAGTAGTGCAGTGAATAAAAAGAAAACATTTAACACAAAAGAATGAAGTAAGGTACAAGAAAAGACCTAAAACATGTAGAAAACAAATGGCAAGATGGCAGGTATAAATCCTACATTATCAGTAATTACACTAAGTGTAAAAGGATTAAACACACCTACTAAAAGGCAGAAATTAGCATCATGGAAAAAATGATCCAACCACATGCTGTCTACAAGAGACACACTTTAGGTTCAAACATAAAAACAGGTTGAAAGGAAAAGTATGGAAGAAGATATTCCACGAAAATAGTAACTAAAAGAGTGCTAGAGTAGCTATAACACTAACATTAGACAAAAGAGACTTTAAGACAAAAATTGTTATTAGAGAAAAACGACGTTTTGAAAAATGATACAAAGATCAATCCATCAAGAAGGTAAAATAATTATAAACATGTATGCATATATATAAACATACACGTAACAATAGAGCTTCAAAATATATGAAGCAAAACTACCAGAATGAAACGGAGAAATAGAAAATTCAACAATAATAGTTGGGTACTTCATCAATACACTTTCAGTAATAAGTAGAATACCTAGAAAGAAGGCCAAAAAAGAAAAAAAACATTTGAACAACAATACAAATCAATTATACCTAACAGACATTTATAGAGCACTCTACTCAAAAGAAGCAGAATACACATTCTTCTCCACTGTACATGAAACATTCTTCAGGACAGACCATAAGTCTTCCCTGATCAAAATTTACTATAAAGCTACAGTAATCAAAATGGTGTGGTATTATAAAGTTTTCAACTTTGTAAAACAAATATTAATATGAAGGATGGTGCTGTCCTTGTAGGAGTAATAATTTATTTACATATGATCACTAATATTTAAAAAAACCTTTTTTAGAAAAGAGCAACTGAATATTTGTCAAAGAGCTATATGTTTTGTACTTTGATGACAATGTATAATATAAAATGATAGTCATTAAATGGAGGCAGAGGAATAATAGAAGTCATGAATATGATTATAACACAATTTGCAAGCCAGTGTTCTTCATAGTAGCTAAAGGTAGATTACTAATTCCACTATGATCTTCCAATAATTAATCAAGGAAGAGAAAGCTATCAGACAACAAACAAATACTTTGAGATGATTTTGGTTATTAGGTAAGTAGCAAAATGCAGACATTACAAATAATTCTTATGAATTAAAAGAAGCTGGAAGCTCCGAATGGAAGGAAAATTTGTATTAAATTAAACCTTCATCACTTAGCACCCATGCCATTTCTGGCGCTCTGCTAGACACCATGGTTGGAAAGGAGTCTAGTAAGTAGTGGGAGACAGACGACAGACAACTAAAGAGATAACTATAGTGGGAGACAGATGACAGACAACTAAAGAGATAACTATAGTGGGAGACAGATGACAGACAACTAAAGAGATAACTATAGTGGGAGACAGATGACAGACAACTAAAGAGATAACTATAATTCTACAAGTCAACTGCTGAGTCAAGGGTAAGCACTGAGGTGGGATAGACCAGCCCAGTTAGGAAAGAGAAAGTGGAAGAAATTTTCCCAGGTGTATCAATGCTAGAAATTAGTTTCAAACTACAGAAAGTAGAAGTTGCCATTAAAATAGTGATTGAAAATTAGTATTAGGCAGAATGAACAGCAGGTGCAAAACAATGGAGGTACAGGAAGACAAGAACTAAGCTCATTCAAGGAATCAAATAGCTTGTTATGGTTCCTCTGTATGGTGCAAATGGAAGAGGAGACCCAGAAAATTAAACATTAGCTCATGAAGGACCAAGTTAAGGAATAAGGATTTGAATTTGGATGACATCATTCATGTTGTGTTTATGAAATATCTCTTGGTGTGTGGGCATGAAACAGAAAGGGTGAAGATGAAGGTTGAAACTTGCAAACTAGGTCACCGCATTGTGCATACAGTTTGGCAAAATGAAAGATCACGGTTTCTTTAGTAATGTTAGTTTGAAAAGAATATGCTTCTTCAAATAAATAATTCTATTTCTGTGCTTATTTGAAGAATCAAGACTGTAAATGATTAGAATTATAAAAAATAAAATATTAAGCAGTATACTGTTTTAATCCTACAGTTATGACACTCATTCCTTACTCAATTATTCTGTCAGATATTACAATACTAGCAATTTATTTGAATTTTCAAACTGTTTAGGTCTTTGAATTACTGACTTTGATATTTTTACACTGAAGATATTAAGAGATTAAATTTGCAATTTTCACAAGATTTCATTCAGGAGGATTTCGCAGTTTGATTTGGCCATGCTGGTGAGTATTTTGTACTTCCATTATGACGAGTATTATTTGTTCAGTGGACAACACTTGAAACACATAGGGAAGCATGAAGCAGACTGCAATAGGAGAAAAGGAGGAAAAGCTGAGTGTGACTGCAAATCAGTGTCTAAGTTTCCAGGCAGAGAGCACAGGGAATTCTTGTTGAACATCTACTATTTTTACCACAAGGAAGGAGAAGAGGTCACTGGCTGAGAACAACAGTGAAGGGGGATTAACCAATAAACAAATGATTCAGCAAATGATTAAAATGAGGAAGAGTAGAGAGTAGTGGAGCTAGGTAACAGCCTCTAAACCTTAAGATTTTTTTTGTCTGAGGACTGGGTGATCTGAGGGTTTAGCAGGCCTCCTTTTTTTCCCTAACGCTCCCATCTTCTTCCAGTGTTCTGAACCACTGGTTGCTCATTTTTTCTTATTTACATAGTTTTGTATTATAAAATTCTTCAGTAGATGTTTCTGAGGCTAAGATAGAAATTAAAAAAATAGTGAATGCATTATTTGCTATGACTCAACAGATAATTGAGTGGAATCAAAGTATAGAAGGGGATGTCCAAGATTTAGATCAAGCACACATCTAAGCTTAGAACCTATTCTTGAAAAGCTTGCCAAGACCTGGGATGAGGAACTCACTACGCTTCACTGCTGGCACTGCTCAGATATGCTGAAAGATTTTCTTTATATTTGAAATTTTTGTGTAATTTTTCACATTTCCGTATTTGCTCCTGGAGAACCCCATTGTGACAAGCCCCAGTCTACATGTCAGACTCATTTTTCTGCAATGTGTTCTGTGCCTCCCATGCAATGACTATTTCTACTTCATGTGCTGTTTCCTATGAGTCTCTGGCCTGCCCTCTCTGTCTAGTGAATTTTTCAAGGTGAAGTTAAAATGAGAGCTTCCAATTCTGTTATAACTTCTCAATCCCATGAAAACCGTCTATGACACCTTTGTTACGCCAACAATGGACCTAATATATATACTTCTATTACGGGGCTGCATAGGATATGCCTTGCTTTTGCCTCACCTACCTTTCTGAATATGGACTGTGTCTTATTAATTCTTCCACACTACCACACCAGGCACAGAGTAGCAACAGTGCCTGGAACATAATGACGACTTAAAAGATGATCATTACATTGCTGGATTGAATGCCTCTAGAGGCAAAGCAGGCCAAATTCTTCTTTGTTTAGTCCTCTCACCTCTTTCCTGAATTTTCCTCAGCTGGTCCATATATCTCCAGAGCCTCTAGCCATTCATCAGATGACCAAAAGTGAGGAAACCTGGCAGTATAAAGTTATAAGCAATCTAAGGAATTTCCTCTGGAAGAAGCTTAATAAAGCTCCTTTACTAATCCTAGCACTTTGGAAGGCTGAGGTGGGCGGATTGTTTGAGTCCAGGAGTTTGAGACCAGTCTTGGCAACACGGAGAAATCTTGTCTCCACTAAAAAAACACAAAACTTAGCCAGGCATGGTGGTGGGCACCTGTATTCCCAGCTCCTCGAGAGGCTGTGGTGGAAGGATTGCTTGAGACCGGGAGGCGGAGGCTGCAGACCAAGGCCGTGCAGGGCCAAGACCATGCCGCTGCATTCCAGTCTGGATGACCAAGCAAGACCTTATCTCAAATACATACATACATACCGCACCCCTATGTTGTCAAAATATACTGCAAAGATGTTTTATCCCTTTCCTTGCACTTTAAAAATCAGGCCATGCACTTGTGAGCAAGGCAGTGCTGGAGATACAAGAGATCTCTAATACTGTGGTGAGAATCCATCAGTCCACACACAACTAGGAAGGCATTAACATTTGGAGAAAATCAATGCTTTCTGCTTTACCATCCCATTGTCATCCAACTAGCCAATGAGTCTATTTTTAATCTCCCTAAATCTCTCTCACACCCATCCCCCCTTCCTCTACATTCCTAATGTGAATCATTTCATTCAGAATTATTAGATTCATCAGAATCATTCAGAATTCTTCAACTGGACTAGTCAGAGACCCTAACTGATCCTGGATTTCTAATGCTTCCTTATCTAAACATTCCTCCAAAATTATACACCTAGAATGCAAATCCTCACTTGTACTGCTTCCCTGCCTGCTTAAAATCTCCATTCCGCACTCCTTTGTCCTGAGAACAATAGGGGGAGATTAACTAATAAACAAAGATACAAGATAAAGAACAAATTCCTAAGCCTCTCACAGTTCTGCCCACAGTAACTCACCCAGGGAGGTGCCTGTCACTGCTGCTTGGTGCTGTGTGCTTCAGCACCTGCGCGATGACCCTGCAGCAGCTGTGTCGTTTCACCCGCAATTCCTCTGCACGGGCTGTTTCCTCTGACATCACCTTTTTGGTGAGCCAGCAAGAAGAATCCAGGCTGAATTATCCCTCTCTCCTTCCTGCGTCCATGATAACTAATAACTTGTATATTGACAGCTCCTGTAATTATTTCTTTGCATACAGTTACAGACTAGTAAGTCTGTAAGGTCCTTAAGGGTAAAAAGCAGACCTTTTCTCTTGTATTCCCAGTGTCTAGCACATAGGAGGCATGTGGTCATGTTTGTTGAACAAATGACAAAAAGAACTAATTAATGACAAGTGGCAGGAAATGTAGTTAAGTGCTTCTTTAAGAAAAATGCAACTTGAGGAGATACTGTATAATAAAATGCAGTATTACAATACTGTAAAATTTGATGACAAGAACTCACCTATATCATTTTCTGTCAAACATTAAGTATCAGTCTTAGATTCCCTGCCTTCAGTAGAAAATTGCCTATGGAACTCTGTATTCTACTTCTGAAATCAGAACATTATTAAAAACTGAACAAACATGGATGAGAAATTAGTATTATAAACATAAATAATGTTTGCCTCATTAAAAAGACTTGCTTATTCATCAAGTCTGACTTTTCAGCTTAGAAACGGCACTGAGCTGGCAGTGGTGAGCTGTCTGCTTGGCGGATGCCAGGCTACAGGAAGGGAAGATGTGTTCTTACACAGGTGGAGATTCTTCATTTGTCATTCCTGACCTATAAAACTCAAACCGACACATGGCCAAACACCAGAGAAATCTTGCTTTGAAAAGAAGAGATTTTCCAGGGTAAAGGAAACAGTATGACCTATTTAATTCTATTTCTGTTACAAGTAAAATCACATGTAAACCTGGAAAAAATCATTTTAAATGAACAGATGAATTTTAAAAAGTGATTTTTAAAATACTGTTTCAGTTTTGAGTCGTTTTAAAAGAATGTAATTACGCTATCTGACATCTCACTTTAATTGGGAAACTGGTCACTTCAACATGGAAAAAGTTTTCACATAAAACACAGTGCTAAAAGCTTAGTCTTATAATTTGATTGAGTTTAAAGAACAAACATTAACTGAAAACAGTCTTTTCAGAAATTCAGTTTTCACTGGGGTTCTGGGTAACAGTATCCGGGTTGATGTAGTATCACCTCTGAGACGCATTAATTAGACTATGAGCACATCACAAAGTCAACTAAAGATAAAAATTACCATATTAACAATTCTAAATAAGAATCTTTCTCCTATCATTTAAATAAGTCATCATTTAAGAATTAAATCACATGCCCAGTTGTTTACTTTAGGGCTGTGAGGAAAATATTACGTGACTTCTAGACAATACAACTTCTTTGCATCAGTCTTTGGAGTCTGATGACTATGTTCAAATTCCAGATCTGCTACTTACTAGCTGTGTGGCTTTGGGGAAGTCACTAATCTCTCTGTTGGGGAAGTCACTAATCTCTCTGAAGCCCAATTTCAAAATTTGCAAAATGGTAATCATAATATACCTCCTGGTTGTAGCCAATGGTTGTGGGAAGATTAGCCAAAAAATACTTATGAAAATTGTTTGGCACAGTTCATACCTAATAAACGTAGTTTTTTTTTTAGCTAAAGACCTATTCCTTTTAACGCTCTCAAGCTTTCAGACCAGAGAAAAATCAAAGTTATCCAGGTATTTGACTTTTATAGAATAAGATGAATTCTTAAAACTTTCTCTAAAATGTGATGTCTACATTTCCATCCTGCAAATACTTGTATTAACTACTTTGGATTTTAGGTAATGACTGACCAAGATTAGCTGCCATTCTATCCACATCTGAATACAGCCTTTTAAAATATGTCTGTGTCAATCATTCATAGGATCTCTTCTCTTAGTTCATATCCAACTGAGATAGAATTTCATTTGTTTAATTTGTCAAGGTGCTGAAAAATACACTGACAGAAAAACAAAATAACAATGAAGTCAGAAATCCTACGAACAAGTGAAGGGAAAACTAACTGTAAATTTAAAAATTAAAGAAAATGAAATTAAACCAGAAATTCCACAAAGATAGGAAAAAGGGGGAATAACTAAATTTCATTGGATCCATATTAACCTTGCATCATCCTACAGATTTTTATGGACATCTTTCCATCTATCCTGGGAAGCAGATGTTGCTGAATGCCGACTATGTGTCAGGCACTGTGCTGAGCACTGGGGACATAGCATCCATCACCAACAAAACAAAATGAAAATCTTTGTCCTCATGGGGAAGCAGAGAAACAAAACCAATCAAAATATATGGTATATAAGACAATGAGAGTGTTGGGGAGGTTTGAGAGTTTAGACACTGTGGCCAGAGAGGTCCTTTCAGATAAGAGACTTTGAATACAAATGTGAAAGCCATGAGGGAGCTGGTCACACGGATTTTAGGGGACTAGCGGGAGAGTATTTCAGATAGAATGAACAGCAAGCATAAAGGCCATGAGGCAGAGGAGTGCTGTGGTTTGCATGTTTGTGTACTTTCAACATTTATGTTGAAACTTAATGTCCATTGCGGTGGAATTAAGAAGTTGGGCCTCTTGGAAAGTGCTTAAGACATGCAGGCTCCACTCTTATGAACTGGTTTAATGCCTTCGTGACAGGCTTCAGAGAGCTGCCTGGCCCTCCAGTCCCTGCCATCCATTTTGTCCATCCGCCCTGTGAGGACACTGCAAGAGGCACCATCAATGAATCAGAGAGCAAGCCTTCACCATTTAATCTGCAGGTGTCTTGATCTTGGACTACACAGCCTCCAAAAATGTGAGAATACATTTCTTCTATAAATTATCCATCTAAGGTATCTAATTACATCTCATTATTATAGTTTATTAATATTATAATTTTGCTATAGCAGCAGGAATAGAGTAAGACAAGAAGTAAAAGTGGAGTGAGCTGGGAGAGAGGTGCAGGGACCAGACCACGTGGAACCTCTGGGCTTTAAACGAGCAAGGTGGCCATGAGAGACTCTGTGCTCAGGGTCCTTTCCATGTGGTCCAGTCTCTTCATGCTTCGCTGATCTAACTTCTAGCACACCAGTTCTTTCTCCAGCTCTGTCTAATCTGCTACTGAACCTATCCATGTAGCTCTTTTCAGTTACAAAATGTCTATTTTTCCATACATTCCAGTTCAGTTTAAATCATCAAATTTATTTTTTAATTCCTTTTTTATAATTGAGTATAGTTAATATCTGCTATCTGAGTCCACTGTGTCTACTTCTGTACTTTTCCTTAGTTTTTTATTATAGTACCTTCTTGTATGCCTATAATTTTTTATTGAATATCAGCAATTACACATGAAAAAAATAATTTCAGGACTATGTTGCTATATTTCTTCAGAATAGAATTGGCAAGTCTAGGTTAACCTTAGTCCCACAAAGGACTGCTATGATTGGAAGCTGAGTATCAGTGTGTTCTCTGGAAGTACAGCTTCTCTGGGATCCATTCCACAGCAAAGGGGATTTATCAGTCCCTTCACCTAAATGGGGTGGACCCTTAAGGCCCATTTTTTAAAACTTCTCTGGGCTCTAGGTTTCTTTTAAGACTCAGTTCACATTCTCACCTACCTTCTTTAGAAACTGGCAGAAGCTCCTAGCAGTCTTTCTCACCAGGGTTCCACCAGAGAACGAAATGTGATGTCCTAAGACATCCACTGTGTATAAAATGAATTAATGTCTTTCCTCTGTATCTAGAATGATACTAGTTATGTGCCATTCTGAAGACAGTTGAGGAAACAGTCACACGAGTCATTTTTCATACTATGTGATTCAGAGGAAAACCGCCTTTCATTTTCATTTTCCTTCAAGCTGTTGGCCCAGTTATTATTATTTTTTAACCATTTTAGCTTCCATGCCTTCTAAGATTTTTTTGTTTATTTGTTGATTGTTTCTTTCACCTTTTGTAGTCATGCTCAGCAAGAGTCTGGAAGCTGACTTTCATCAATACCCAATATGTATTATTGTCCATGTCTCCCAGCAGAACTGAAGTCTCCACGAGAACAAGGGCTTCATCTGCCTGTCTACCACTGTGCTCCCAGTGCCTGGCACAGGGTGAGCGTTTCATTAGTCATGGATTTATACTGATTCATTCACTCTTCCAAGGGTTCTTCCTTGAGAAGAACAACAGCCCCTCTTTGAATGATGGGCCAGATGAGAGATGCCAAGTGTCTTCAGTCTCACTGTAAAGGGGAAATGGCTCCTGGCCCACCAAAAGGCACATGTAATTCAAAGTGCAGAGGCTTCTATACAGGGAAAATGTTAAGAACAGGCTATCAGAGTTGTATAACATTTGCATTAAGATTATTCTCTGCTCTGCTTTTAGACTTACTGAGAAACTGTCAGATTATCACGTGGTCTAATAACAGATCTGCTTGAAGGAAGATGTGTTATTCTGTTCTAAATGAGAGCAGCTGGTCTATTTAGTCTTATCAATTCTCTTAACTCACAAATTGGTCATATTTTTAAACTTTTTATTCAAGCATAAAATAAGTCATAAAAAGGTACAAATCCTAAGTACACAGCTTTGTGAATTCTTACCAACTGAGTACAACCAAGCTACACAGCAGGAGTAAAAAAGTAACCAATGCTCAGATCCAGAAATGGAACATCAACAGTTGCCAGAAGCTGCCCTTGTTCCCTCTGAATCACCATCTTCCCACGAAAGTAACCACCATCCTGACTCTCAGCACCATCAATGAATTTTGCCTGCTTTGAGCTTTATATAAATGAAATCAGAATATCTACTATTTTGTGCCATTTTTCCTTCATTAAGTATTATGTGAGATTCATCGATGTTGTGTGTAGCAACACTTGATTTATTCTTACTGCTTTAAAATGCTAAATTATTACACTATAATTTGTTCATCCATTTTACTATTGATAGACATTTTGCTTCTTTCTAGGTTTTGCCTACAGGACTCTTACACACTCTTCTAGTGCACCTACATATGCATCTCTGGTGAGGAATTACCCAGAAGCAGGACTGCTAGGTCCTGGGGAGGGCTGTGCTCATAACAGACAGCCAAATGTACCAGACAGTTTTCCAAAGTGGCTGCAGCACTGTACATTCCCACAGCAGTGCATCAGAGTTCCTACTATGCCACATCCCAGTCCACAATTGAAAGTACCTTTTTAACGTTAGTCATTCTAGCACATGTGAATAGTACTGGATATTATAATTTTTATATATTACTGTCCAACATACAGCAAGAGTATGCCCTGAAAGACTGAGCTACACTGGTAAACTGAAGAATTAGATTTCTGCGCCAACAACAATAAAATACTTATATATCACCTTTTATGTGTCAGGTATCAAGTACTTTCCACAAGATAACTTACCTCATCTTTATAACCTAACAATCTCATGTGATAAGCCCGAGTATTTCCATCTTTGAATTAGCAACTGAGGCACAGAACAGTTAAGCAATTTGAGTAAGGTCACACAGCAATTAAAGACAGGGCAAGGACTGTAAAGTCAGTCTGGCTCCCAACTTTGCTTTTAACTCCTATGATACACTGCCTGGCCCTATAAAATTGAGGGCCAGACCCTGTACTGTAGTGAACTCTCCAGGATAATGCCACACTATAAGAACACATCACGATGGCCAGCTGGCCTTCCACTTCTGTCACCCAGCCCGACAACGTGGTTCTATTTTAAATCTGCTTTTTTATTTTATTTACTTTTAACCACTACAGTCCTGATTCCACATCCTGTTATATACTTCACACTCTATTCTACCTATAAACAGAATTAATAGAATAAAAATGTATAAAGATAAAGATGATAATAAACCTCATCAATAATGGACATCACCAAAATTCTTCTGGCTGACTGAAGCACACTAAGATTCTCCCTGTGTCTACACCTTTAAATATCACATAGAGTCTGTGCAGGGAGACCTCTTGGTTCCTCCTACCAGAATGCTACTCATCCCCTTCCCGTTTGGTTTAAATGTTATCTCCTCTAAGTTCTTACCACATTCCATCAAGCAGTTCTCTCTCCTGTTTGTTCCTCCCTATTCTTTGTACATAAGTCAATTATAGGTGTTCTAATTCTCAAGCTTAACTGTTTTGTCTCTGCATCAGGAAATCCAGGCTGGGCACAGTGGCTCACACCTGTAATCCCAGCACTTGTGGAAGCCAAGGCAGGAGGGCTGCTTGAGGCCAGGAGTCTGAGACCATTCTGGGTAACAAAGTGAGACCTTGTCTCTATAAAAAATAAGAAAATTAGCCGGGCACAGTGGCACACATGGGGTGCCAGCTACTCAGAATGCTGAGGCAGAGGATCGCTTGAGTCCCAGACGCTGAGACTGCAGTGAGTTGTAACTGCGCCACTGCACTCCAGCTTAGGTGACAGAACAAGACCTGTCTCAACCGAAAAAGAAAGAAATCTAACATTGAGTATTTACTATATACTGGGTCCTGTAGATCAAAAGGCATGGCTCCTACCTACCATTAATAACTTAGACTATAATGGAAAGTAATAAGAAAAATAAAAGAGTACTTACATTACTCTAAGATAAGTACCTTAAATAAGATGTATACTTGTGGATCCAAATAACAGACTGACCAACTAAAATACACAAGTAATTATGAAAGAATTCAAAGTGAGGGTGATAACTACTGCAGGAGATCAGGCATGCCAACCCAAAATATGCCACTTTAGCATAAAGATTATTTTGAGCTGAAGCTAATTGAGAATCAGCAGATTAAAAAAGCTCTCTGCCCTCTTATATCTGCATCAAAGCAAGACATAAATTTATAAAGGTAAAGGTTTCCCTCCTCCCCTTTCTACCAGGAGGGACCAAGGTTGATCACCAAAAACAAGTTTATTTTGTTAAATTTATTTTAATTTTGCAGAGACAGGGTCTCAATATGCTGCCCAGCCTGGTCTTGAACTCCTGGCCTCAAGCAATCTTCCAACTCCGGCCTCCCAAAGTGCTGGGATTACAGGAGTAAGACACTGAGGCTCACAAAGATAACTCTGGACCCTTATTAGCCTGAGATGCCAACAGAGGAATCTACATAACAAACTTCCATTTATTTACCTTTCCAGAATTTGCTCTCCCTAGAGACTTACAGTCCTTTGCCTTTGTCTATCTAGTCATTTCTGCAAAAATTTACTGTTCCTTACGGAAGATGCTATATAAACCAGAGTTCTAAGCCACCTCTTTGAGATTTACTAATTCCCTGAGTATCTCTCACATATATATAAAATATGCATGTCAAAAAACTTATTTTTCTTTTGGGTGCATTCCAGCTAAGAACTCAGAAGGTAGAGAGAAAATTATTTTTCCTCCCCAACACTATGTTCCTTCTTAGACTCTAATCTACTTAAAGGCAGAGACCGTGTTCTATGAATGCTGGTGTAAAACTAACGTGGCAGGTTCTTGCAGAAAATTCATTATAACAAAGGAATAATCCAGTGGTTCACAAGTTCCTTTCCCTGCCTCTGTCCTAATTCACCTGAGGAATATGTTACATCTGTCACATCAGCTCAAATAAAACCATCATAGCTCAACAAACTTGGACGGGCAAGCCTGATTATGACAGCAAAATTTGCTTTCCATGCCTTAATGACATTTTCACTTTAGAGCTTTCCGCTACCTTGATAAGGTGTTTGGTTGTTGTTTTAAAGTAGGAAGAAAAAAAACCAAAACCAAAAAAAAACTTCCACACTCGGAAGTTTTAAATCTGAACTTATTTCCTAAAGTCTTACATTTCTAAAATAAGTCAACCTTTCAAGCAATTTAGGCAAAAGATTGATTTGTGAGGCTTCTGATAGACATTTCAAGTAAATTGCATACTGCTCTTACCCTGGCTTCTGGTAAAATGAATATGAAAAATTATAGAACCTTCATCTTTTTATCTAAAATAAAAAGGTGTCCCTAGGCTTTTCAATTCCATTTAAAATGCATTTTCATAAATAACCTTTTCACAATCTGTACTCTGTTTTAATTAAATTTCTCACTGTGGAAAACAAGATAATTGAAGCAGTTTTGAGATTAGTTAACTGTCAAATATTATGTGAGTAGTCACTGCATTGGGGAAATTTGCTGTCAGTACAACTCTCGTTTCTACAAAAATCTCCAAACTAGTCATACAGTTAAAGCTTCAGGTGAGCTCTAGCTTTCTAAAAAAAGTGAGAAGGATGACTTCCTTGAGTCCTTAAATAAAATCCATATTAAATAACAACATGTATACCAAAAAATACATTTTGTTTCCCCTAAAGACCTTCAGTGATGTTCCTAGTCATCAAAATTTCAGAAGAGTTTATTCTTATCACAAAGAGAAAACAGTGGTCCCTCTATTCCCATGTACAGATGAGGGCACCATTTATGGTAGCAACAGTGGTTTCTTCAAGACAACTTTCATCTTACACAGCCTTAGTGAGTCAGGACACTGGGGAACACACAGACAAGGCAGGCCTGCGTGTACAACAGGAGGTTTAGATTTCTGCTCCTGTTCAAAACTATCTCTTTGACTCTTTAAACCTGGATTAAGTTAACCAATGGCAGCTGTCCTATGAGGAAATCACATATCCTGCAGTAGCTGCAGAAGGATTGGTAAAACCAATTATTCCTTAATCATGTATCGCTTGTTCAAAATTCTGTATAGTAACTTTTATGTCCAAAGAGATTAAATAATTTTTCCCATTTATTTGTTAGCTTCTCCGTTAGAATACATCTAGAGCCAGAACGCTGGGCTTCGAATTCTAGCTGTGCCCTAATAGGCTGTGTGACTTTGAAAAGGTACCTAGTGACTCTCTTAAGTAGGCACTACCATGACTCAGGAGACGATTTAAGGACGATTCCACGCTCTGTTCAACAAACATCTTATAGTTAGATAATCAAAGAACAAAAAATATCTGCCGAAGAAAACAGATTCTGTATTCTTACAAGCTTGTATGTCTACATTTAAAATGCTCTAGCATACTTACCTTTAAAGGTGATTAACCCATCAGCTCAGCCTCAAATGCTTAGAATTGATTACACAACATTGAGATATCAAGAGATATTAGTGAATAATAAGTACTTCTTATGAATAGAGAGCTGATGCAATCATAATTAAATGAGTTAGAAAATAGCATGATTAGAATTCCTAAGGCAATTTTAGTTTATACATCTTAAGGGATGGCAAGTCTGTATTTTTTAAATCTCATTTTGTAAAACACTTTTCAAGATGTTTTAGAATTCAAAAGGCTCACAGCTACTCACTTTTAGCTTGTTTCTACCATCATTAAAACATGTATTTGTTTATTCCGTAACTTACTTTTCAATTAAAGGTTTCTATTTGATGAAAACACAATTTTTATTTCAAAAACCATCTTTAGGGTGAGAGTGGAAACAAAGTTTTGACAAAAATACTCAATCCACTGCAGACTTTTTAAGTTGGAAAGAGGTTAAGAGTGTCATTTAGACTAACCGCTATCTATGTATCATCACCACTGTTTTGCAGATTAAAAGAAAATTCAGGCCCAGAAAGCTTAAATAGTGTGCATGAAAACACAACAGACGGTCACTCTGAAGAGAAGGGAGGTTAGAAACCAAGTACAGCCACACACCACATAACGACAGTTTGGTCACTATGGACCACATATAGGACAGTGGAGCCATAGATTATAATACCACATTTTTACTGTATCTTTTCTATGTTTAGATATGTTTACAGACACAAATGCCGCATGTGTAGCAACTGTCTACAGCATTCAGGACAGTAACATGCTGTACAGGTTTGTTCCCTAAAAGCATAGAGCCTAGGCGGGCAGTGGACTCGACCATCTAAGATGGTCTAAGAACGCTCTACGGTGTTCACACAATGATGAAACTGCCTAATGGTGCATTTCTCAGAATATAACTCTGTTGTTAAGGGATACATGACTGTCTTTTGCCTCTCAGAATAATAATCTTTATATTAAATTGCATTGTCTCTCATACTTACCAGTTCACAAAGTGGACCATGTTATGTCTGCTAAAACTTGTTTAAGATATTCAATTTTATTTCACTAAGTGTGCTGAAAAGTATACATAACACATGGCATGACACGGAATTAGCTGGCATTGACAAAGGCCACGTTATCCATCCTCCACACATTTACTTAGTATCTCCAAAATGTCAGGTCCTGTGATAGACTGGGTATACTAAGATAAAACAAAGACATAGTTTCTTCCCTAAAGGATCCCACAGTCTACTGAGGACGAGGACAAGTAAGTAAACATAGAAGTGGGTACAACTTGTTAAAGGGACATGAAAGATGCTGCTAACTATGCTTGATTAGGTCCAGAAGGCTCCACGATCAAGGACTACAAATAGTAAACAGAGTTGGCATGGACAAAACAAGAAAGCGCATTCAAAGAGAGCCAAGAGCTCAGGAAAACAGACAGTTTACAGTTCCTGCTATGTTTAAGGGACTGCAACTGGGATAGACTGAATGCAAAATGACAGTCAGTTAGTCAACAGGAGGATGAACGGCCTCAGGAAGGCCCTTAAACACAATGCAGAGGAGTCTCAAGTTTATCCTGAAGAGACTAAGATCCTTCTAAAATTTTCAACTAGTTCTCTTCCTTGTGGGGGGAGATGGAGGGCAGTAGCATATTCAATGTTAGATATTAGAAAGTACACTGGAAGTAGTATGAAGAATACATTATTTAAGGAAAGGAATGAGCTGGAGCAAGACTACAAGCAAAGGTGCAACTGAGGAGGCTATGACAACCTCTGTCTGTTGTGCATCCATCCATCCAAACTACCAGTATTTATTAAGTGACTACTATATGTTAGGTGCTAGGAATAAAATAGTGAACAAGAAGAGCATCGTAACAAAACCAGCGGCAATGCAGATGAGCTTGAAATCAAACAGCTATTCATGAGGAACAAGTGAAAAGACTTGGTAGCTATTCGAATACAGAGAAGGAAGATGAAAGAATTAGACCTTGGGAGTCTGGTTATATGGTAGTGTCATTCATCTTAACAAGAAACTCTGGGGAAGAATGAGGCCCGTTGTGTTGGTCTATATCACAGCTTTCAAAGTGCTTATAGGGCATTCAGGGAGAAGGGACCGTGAACAGATGATACCAGAGTTAGAAATTTAGATTTGGTAGTTTTGATACTATGATATAGCAAGACATATATAGTTTGATTGTCTTCTACAGCTCCCGGCTCACAGTTACTAAAACCCCTGGAAGTGTCTAAGTGATAAGAGCAATAAAGGTGAAAAAAGGGCCTTTTGCTACTCATAGCAAGTCCCTTTCAATCACAGAAGAGTTTACATCAATAAGATGACTTCCAGAAAGTCCCTAAGGATAGAGGAGAGGTGGCTGGCTGTCAAGGGAACCATCTGTGTGATTAAAGGGTTGAAACTTGCTGCCCCATCTCTCACGTCCAGGGAGGGGAGGGGGCTGGAGATTGAGTCAATCGCTAATGGCCAATGATTTAATCAATTACATTTATGTAGTGAAGCCTCCATTAAAAACTCCAACTGAAGGGGTTTGGAGTGCCTCCAGGCTGGGTGAAGACACGGAGGTGGCTTCCAGAGGGTGGCTGCCTGGAGAGGGCATGGAATGCCCTCTCCAATACCTTGACCTATGCGTCTCTTCCATAAGACTGTTCCTGACCTGTATTCTTTCATAACAAATTAGCAATAGTAAGTACGCTACTTTCCTGAGTTCTGAGCCGTTCTAACAAATTATCAAACATGAGAAAGGGGTTGTGGGAATCTCTAATTTCCATCTAAGTCAGACACAAGTTGTGAGTAACCTGAGGGCCCATCAGTTGCAACTGGCATCTCAAGTGGGACTAAGCCTTTAACTGTAGGGTCTGTGCTAACTCCTGGTAATTGGTTTCAGAATTAAACTGTAGGACACACAGTCGATGTCTGCAGAGAACTGAACACAACCCATACATACAGTGCAAAAGTGAAGTATTGAGAGCAGCAGTAAAGAGGAAATAGTTTTCCTTTCAGTAGCTAATAACATGCAACTGTTTAGGTAAAGTAATGGAAATGAAAAAGGTCTTACATAGATAATAAATAAAACTACCATACTGAGTGTTAGGGGGATGCTAATTTATTCAGATTGTGTATTTTCTTTGCATGTTGACCCTAAAACAATTTATAAAAAATGGTTTCACTTTAGAAATTCATATGTAAATTGGGCTCTGCCAGGACACACCAGGCATGCTTTTCTGTGTAATGACACCAGCACTTTAAATTATCAAAGCGCTCTCACTGAATGTGTACTGGGTTATCTTAATTTGTCAGTTATTTCATTATTTGGACATAAATAATAAATCAATGTTATTTTGGAAAAAAGGTACTTTTTGTTCTCCAAAAAGAGATGAGGAGTTACTGTAATTATATCCAAGTTTGCTAAGTTAAAAGTAGAGCAGAAGGTCCCAAATTTATACTTAAATGACTGAAAAAACATCCATTATCTATTTTCTTCATTTTGGGAAAAAGTTAACCATGTTAAATTATCTTGTTTGAGCATTATTCTGAAAAGGAGAATTACTGAGAGATGGATTTGGTGTTACCAATGGCTAGTCTATCCTACTCAAATGGCTACTGTGTCATACGTATTCTTGTAATAATAATCAGAGTCAAATAGATTTATTTGCTAACAGGTGTTCATCTCAATGAAGCACACTCAGGGAATATTTTGTTACAGTGACTCCAATGAAGAACTGTTGGCTCAGATGACAATATAAATGATCAAATATCTTCACCAACTCACCTTGAGAAATAGCAGACGAATTTCAATAGGCACATTTTGCAAGGAAATACCTGTAAATTATCAAGTTTTCTCACTTTGGCTAATAAAGCAGTACACTTTCTAAAATAGGCATAATATAACTAAAAATAATTAGAACAGATACGGCTAAGTTTTTCCTGGGCCTAAAACTGTATCAGAATACTTGCAGTACACATAATCTGAAAATCACTGAGTATCTTAAAGACTGAAATGCATACTTTCTGAAAAATGCAGCTATTGTGGCAGGATTTAAAAAAATAGAATATTCCTCATTTTGTTTAAGTAAACCACTGTTGTGATCTTTTTTCATCTTTTATTCTGGAAATAATGGCCTCGGATAGTAAATTTTAAATGAAAGTTGATGAAAAGTAAACTGAGTTGGTTTGATATAGCCAAACACATTGTATAGAAATCAAACCTTTATCACTGGATACATTCCAAGGAGATTTTTAAAAATTACGTTTCTGAGTTCCAAAGAAATGACAAGCCCTTTTCAGAGATATAGATGTTGTGAAATTCTTAAATGAAAGTGTTATTCTTATTTTTGCCAATAAATGTATTAGCAGTGCTTTGTTCACATGTTCATTTCTTTTTAATCCGAACATCATCCCTTTCTTCCTAACAGTTCATTTCCATTTACCTACTTTGGGTAGCTTAAAACCAGGGAATTACTGAATCACAAGAAACACAGAGGTTATTTCGTTCAGTGTCCTATAATCCCTTTCATGGCATTTGCTGGCATTGATGAAGGGAACACACAGCATCTGTTACACTTTCTCCAAAGATGAAGATATTTTATTTATAATCTTGGCTAGTGGGAACACTGATTTTTTGGTTTTGTTTTTTAAAGTACTGGTTTTTCAAGACAGAACATAGGCGTTGAACTTGGAATCCTGAATCTGCTCCTTCTTTACCAGTCCTGTGACTTTGGGCAAGGCACTTAACTTCCCTGACCTTAAATTCTCATTTGTACAATAGAGATCACAGTAGGTGGTTCTAAGGAAAACGTGACGTATATCAAAGTGCCTTGCGGAGAGCAGTTTCTCATCAAATATTACATTCTTCTTGAAAGCCCCTTTTTATACTGTGATGAGACTTACAGTAGGTTTTTCTGTTTCCTTTAGGAGCTAACAAAATTAATCTCATTCATTTGTAACCTATGACTACCTGTCCAGCGCTAGAAGACAACAGTAACTTAGGAAAGTTATTTTTTCAAATACTATCATATTTCTTCCCATCACATGCTTTTACTAGTAACTTGGAAAAAAATCAATGGTAATCTTCATCTGAACAATGTATCAAGTCTCTCTGTATAGGGTTGTTCAGTCCAACAAACATTTACTAAGTGCTTACAATGTGCCAAAAACTGAGCCAGAGATTAACCTAGAGATACAGAATTTTTCCTTAGAAGTTAATAATCTTTTGAAAACTAGACATATTCTGAATGACTGTGCTACATAGCGATATGCTAAATACTATGTTACATATAAATTGCTATGTGAATAAAACTGAAAAGTCACACAGAACGCATCTGTGGTGGGTTCTCCACAGGAGACAATTTTTAAAAACTGTCTTGGGACTATTCATTCATTCAGTAAATACTTACTAAAGACCTACTATGTGCCAGACATCATATACTAGTTATTGGGAATAAAAAGGTGAAGTGTGGTGGTTGGAAGGTAGGGGAGGAAGGTGGAGAGTGCCTACCCTCATGGAATTTAGAATCTAATTTATGATGTTCTAGTTCCATGTAATAATTTTAGTATACTCAAAGATGGTCAACTTTCCCATTTGATACAAGAATGAATAACCATTTATTTGTGTTACAGTTTCTTGGTTTTCTAAGTTGGGTATCTTATAATATACCCACCCTATCTAAAATCCTAGAAACAAAGAAACAAATTTTTTTTTTTTTTTTTTGACAGAGTTTTTTTTTTACCCAGGCTTGGGTGCAGTGGGGTGATCACAACTCACTGCAACCTCCACCTCTTGGGTTCAAGCGATTCTCCCACCTCAGCCTCCCAAGTAGGTGGGATTACAGGTGTGCACCACTACACCTGGCTAATTTTTCTTTTTTTTTTCTTTTGTAGAGATGAGGTTTCACTATGTTGGCCACACTGGTCTTGAACTCCTGACCTCAAGTTATGTGCCCACCTTGGCCTCCGAAAGTGCTAGGATTACAAGCGTGAGCCATCGCACCGAGCCCAACATAAAAAAAACTTTTTAAGAAGAGTTTACTTCCCACTCCCCCTACCATGTTGTAAAACTAAGCGGGATGGGTGAGTAATCTTTAGGATTTCAGTTGAGACCAATGGCCAATGTCTGAAGTTATGCTAGAGGCTGTAAGCTGCATTAGAAAAGTTGGAACTACAAAACTCATTTAAAACTGGGTCAGTGGAGGAAGATGAGGTCAAAAGGGTATACCTGGGAGGCAGTGCTACTGACGGTAAGCCACTGTAAGCGAGCTGAAGGGCTTTATCTACTCCTTATACCAAGTACCAGCAAAGTTTGTTATATACAGTGAAGCTTTTACTATACTGAAAAAGCCACTGAAGCTTCACTATAACTGTGCCAAGGCAGCTTACAAAATGCTAGGCTAAATGAGGAAAATCTTTCCTCTTGACTAGTGATCTTAAAAGGCAATGCCAGGAATAATAGATGCTAAATTAAGTGGGAAAGCTATAACATTTGTAATCTGAACCCCTCAGGACGGTAATTCAACTCGGGGAAGGAGGTGCACTCATGATGGTATTTCTTTTTCTTTGGTGTCCCACTACACCACCCAAAGCACACCTGGAAAGCACAGAGCTGTTTTATGTATGCAAGACTTGTTATTGTATGAAGTTGATAAAATTGCAAATGCTGCATTCCGGCCAAATTAGAACACTTGTGGATGTGGCCATCAGTTATTTGAAGTCTATAGTACCATGTGACAGAAGGAGCACCGGCTCTGTGTTGAAATCACAGCTGCAGTAACAGTCAGTGCTTGGAAGAGTGCCAGGCATCAGTGAGTGTGGGAATCAAACAATGAAGGTTGACTTTTTCCTTTAGAGCTCTTAAACCTTTGTCTGGTCTGGAAAGACATAGATAATCTTCTACAGGGCCACTATCCCATTATCCTTGGTAGCAGATGGAAAGGGAGTAAATTAATCCTACAGAATACTTCTCAATTCAATTGTTTTAATGCCTTTCCTATCATTTACAAAAAATAAAAATAAAAAATAAATAAAAATTAAAAAATCGAAAGTACAAGCAGCAAACCCAAATGTCTTGAATGTCTCTTGCTTTTACTTTTCCTCCTTCGGACTTTTACCTTTCAAGAATTTTTTAGTTTTATCAATCTATATAACTTATCTCCAGACTCTAATAATTACAGTATACACGCTGAGGCAGACAACATGTGTGTCTGGCTCACATGGTAGAAATCCAATCTTTATTGAATAGAAAGATGAATACATGTAATGGAGGCAATCATTCTTTCTGAAATAAGTAGATGATGAAGCCCAAAAAGTTAAATATCTTGCCTACCTGATATTGAAATTTATGGTAAAATGGGGTATAGGATCCAGGTTTCCCACACAACCTGCCTGGCAATCTCTTCTACATCATCCAACCACATCTGTATTAAATCTAAACCTAAGAGAAATCAATGTAAGCCAAAGTGGAAACGAACAGACACTAGGCCTACCTAAAAGGAATTTAAGATTTCCTCTCCTTTATAGTCTCTGCTACTTTCAGGAGACTCAGCATTTATGGAAGAGCTGAGGCATAATTATTATTGTCAACTGGTGAGAATATTAGGAAGTAGGAACACTTCTAACTATAAGGAAATCAAAGAAAAGAGAGAAACCACATCCTTCCTCGACTGAATAACAAACTTGTAAAACTTTTATGGGATTTGTTAAAATATAATTCAGTGAGTTCCCAGTATGCACTCTCTCCCAAGTATAAAGAGATAAAAGCTATTCATTCCTGCCCTTCCAGAGGTTCACGAGCTAGGTGGGAGAAAGAAATGTAAGAACTGTAGTAATGCTCAATAAGTTGGCTATTACCACCTCTAAATTTCCCTAGCAATGGTTGACCTAAGTCTAGAAGGACACAAGGAGAGAGTCAAATGAAATATGAGAAGATCACTCTAGGCTGAGGAGGCCGTATGAGCAAAGGTCTGGAAGACTAAGATGACACAGAATGTTCAGGGAATTACAAAACCTTAAACATGTCCAAGACAAAGACTTTGATCTTACCAGTGGCCACACAGATGAGGTTGAAGAGGTTGTCTGAGGCCCAGGGGATTACTGTAACCTTCTAGAAACTATCCAAAGAGGCACAGAGCACCTAGCAAGAGATCTCTCCTAAAGTAAAACATGAAAACCTACTGGTTCTTGCATTTGATCATTGTTACTGCGTCCCTTTCATTGACAACAGTTCATATACTCTTACTTTAACAATTTTAATTATTAATATGAATCACCTATCCATTGCTTCTTATTTTCTTCATTTACGGTAAATGAGGACACCAAAGAATTCCGTTCCCCCTCAACTTTTGCGGTTATAATTCTCTCTTATGTTAAGTCAGTCTATGAATTATATCAAAGAATCACTGAATGATAAATGAAAAGCTGATTTGCACTAATTGAAAATAGAGAACTTTTGTTTTCTTCACTGAAAAGAATTTCCACTAAGAATCCATACTCAGTAGCGTAGCTTAAAAGGAAACAGTTGAGGGTGAAACCATCTTGGTATACACAGGCAATTATTTTTTAAATGACTGAAGGATTCAGGAGTGAAATATGGAAGAATGTTACATTAAACTCTTATAAGGGCTTGAAAATACGTCTCCTGAACCTTAGTCTTACACCTCCCCACCACCCAAATTCCTCTTCCATACCTTAAACTACTTGATGAAAAAGATCAGGCCATTTTTATACCTCTAGTATTAAGCACTTCTTTAGCACTCAATAAATATTTACTGAACCAAAGTATAATACTCAAGAACCAAAACAAAGTGAGGGAGGGTATGTGGGTACAATATCCAGTGCTAAGTCTGGATTAAGTCAATCTGATCAACAAGGTGTTGTCTGACACCTTCACTTACATATTCTCCATAAGTCTCTTGTGTTGGGGGTGGCGGTGGAGGTCTGTACCCAGTTGGGGGGACTCCTCTTGCTCTGGGAGTGAGAAGTCCTCTTCCCCGACTCACTGGCCCTCGGGTGGACAGGACTCCTCTGGGAGTTGGCGTCCCTCGTGGTACTACAACTCCAACTGGCCGTGTTGTAACTCCTCCCCTTCCCCTGTAACCAAGAGGGTCAAATTAGCCATATCTGTCATAGTCTCTAACATTCTGTTATTCACATATATTTATACCTCAGAAACAAAATCAAAGTTCTATATTTTTGTAAAAAGGAATAAGGAGCAAAGAACTAAAGCAAACATGAAACAGGTATCTACAAAAGGAAATTAAGTCATTTAGGCAGTTCGTCTAGCAACAATATAGAAGTCTGGAGTCAATCTCTGGTCAGTACACAGAGTAGGAAACTGTGATATTTGGAGAAGCCACATGCACCCAAGACTTCTATATGATGCCATGCCAGGATTACACCCAGACTCCACTCCCACACTATGAAGTGTGCCTTTTCTTGCTTATATCAGGACAAGGAAACTGAGGCTTAGAGATTTTAAAACTGTCCCAGAACAGCTGTGAGCAAAGTCAGAGGCCAAAATATATGCTACAATTCCATCAGAGAGAGAAGAATAAAATGTACTTTCCTGAATAATGTATCAACTACATGGTAATAAAACAACATTAAGTTAAGTAAACACAGGCATTTTCTGAGGTAGAATTCAACACATTCATGTATTTCTAATGTAAATCATGAGACTTCAAGTCAGCAACGAAGGAGGTGTTTCTATCAACGATGGCTCCACAGAAGCAAAAACCCGAGAAAATATAAGGACAGAAAAGTGTGGCTACCCCAGAGAATACAGACACAGTATGATGCACCTCATCTGGACAAGGCCCTCCAGCGAGAACTGTAGCTGGCAGGGCTGGCTGCCTACAGACCAGCTTCCTCCTCCTTCAGTGTGTCTGGGATAGCAAATACGCAGTTAAAGACTCATTTTCCAAAAATAGCAAATTATCAAAACTCAAAGCTGGACTTTGAAAAGACTGATAAAATTGATAAACCTCTAGACAGGCTAAATAAGAGGAAAAAAAAAAAAAAAGCCCAGACACCAGTATCAGAAATGAAGAGGGTTTCGGCCAGGTGTGATGGCTCAGGCCTATAATCTCAGCACTTTGGGAGGCCAAGGCAGGTAGATGACCTGAGGTCAAGAGTTCAAGACCAGCCTGGTCAACATGGCAAAACCCCATCTCTACTAAAAATACAAAAATTAGCTGGGCACAGTGGCGTGTGCCTATAGTCCCAGCTACTTGGGAGGCTGAGGAATGAGAATCACTTGAACCCAAGAGGCTGAGGTTGCAGTGAACCAGGATTACACCACTGTACTCCAGCCTGGGCGACAGACTCTGTCTCAAAAAAAAAAAAAAAAAAAGAATAATGAAGAAATACTATGAACAACTCCAAGCTCACACATTTTTTAACTTACATGAATGTGACTGATTCTGATTCATAATGACCAACACAAAAAGAATTAAATAATCTGAATGGGCTTATGTCTATTAAATAAATTTAATCAATAGTTAATAACCTTCCAAAAAAGAAAGCATCAACTCCATACGGTTTCAATCAATTCTATCAAATATTAAAGAATGAAATGATACCAGTTCTCTATAATCTTGTCCAAAAAATAAAAGCAGAGGGAACACTTCCTAACTCAATCTGTGGGGCTGGTCACTGGAAGTGCCTCCTTAAAAGTATTTCTACATTACTCGTCAGAGGCTGGGACCAGTCTGGGCCAGCCAGGGAGGCCAGTGGTGACTGTTCCCAGCCTGTTCTTGAGCACTGGTTGGGACCTGACAAAGGAAGTATCCCTCAAAAATACTTACTCACCCTCAGAGGCTACAACTGGCCAGAGATGGGGCCAGCCCAACTGCTCAGTGACCTGCTTAGGATGAGACATATGGTCTGAGGGGGAACAAGAACAAGGCCTCCCCATAACCAATATGGAAAAAGAGAGTCTAAAGTGAAGAACTAGAAATCAGCAGCTCTCGTGAACACAGGTACAAAAATTCTTAAAAATATTAGTAAACTCCATTCTATAATGTGTTAAAAGAATTATACACCATAACCAAGTAGGATTTATTCCAGGTACATAAGGTTGATTTAATATTAGAAAATCAATGTAGTCTACCACATCAACAAGGCTAAAGTAGAAAAATAATGTGATCATATAAATAGAGCAGAAAAAGGATGCGGCCAACGGCAACACTCATTTATAACAACTTTCAGAAAATTTCCGCAAGTTGAAAAAGAACATCGGGCAGGAGTGGTGGCTCACACCTGTAATCCCAGCACTTTGTCAGCCCAAGGTGGGTGGATCACTTGAGATCAGGAGTTCCAGACCAGCATGACCAACATGGTGAAACCCCGTCTCTACTGAAAAAAGACAAAAATTAGCCAGGCATGGTGGAATATGCCTGTAATCCCAGCGACTAAGGCTGAGGCATGAGAATTACTTGAACCTGGGAGGCAGAGGTTGCAGTGAGCCTAGATGGCGACACCTAGATGCACTCCAGCCTGGGCGATAGAGTGAGGCTGTCTCAAGAGAAAACGGAACATGTACAGCAAACCTACAACATACTGAATTGTGAGAAACTGAATGCGTTCCCCTTAAGATTGGGAACAAGGCAAGGATGTCTACTCTCACAACTACTATTCAACACCATACTGTAAGTCCCACCTACATCAATAGGACAAGAAAAGTAAATAAAACTTACACAGATTTTGAAGAAAAAAGTAAAACTTCTTTGTTCACAGGTGACATCATTGACTACGTAAAAATATCCCCCCAAATAGTCCAAAAAACCCCCCAAACCCCACACCTACTCCTATACTTAATAAGCTAGTAAAACAAGGAGTAAAAGGTTACTAGTCAAATGCTTTCCTACATACCAGCAATAAACAGTTGGAATTTAGATTAAGAACACAAAAACATTTACTGAAGCCACAAAAAAATTGCATGTTTTGGTACAAATTTAATAAAACATGTACAGCATTCCTTTGTAGAAAACTACAAAACTCTGATGGAAGAACTCAAGGGAGTAACATCCATGTTCATGGTCATAATATTGTTAAGATGCCAGTTCTTCCCAACTAATCTACAGATTCAATGCAATCCCAATCAAAATCTCAGCAAGTGATACATTTTTAGATATTGACAAACATTTTCTAAAGTACACATGGAAAGGCAAAAGATCCAGAACAGACAACACAATACTGAGAAGAAAAACAATGTTAGAAGACTCATAATATATAATTTCAAGACTTCTTATAAAGCTACAATCAATACAGCATTGTATTTGCGAAAAAAAAAAAGACACAGATCAATGGAACAAAATACAAAGCCCAGAAACTGACCCTCAGAAACATAGTCAACTGATTACTGACAAAGGAGCAAAGACAATTCAATGGAAAATGTTTTTTTCAACAAATGATACAGGAACAAGTGAATATCAACAAATTAAAAAAAAAAAAAAAAAACGTAGACACCTAGACACAGACCTTACATCTTTCACAAAAATCAACTCAAAATGTATCTTAAAACCAAATATGAAATATAAAACTTATAGAAGAAAGCATAGAAGAAAATCTGTATTGTATTAGTTTGGTGAAGAGTTTTTAGATACAATATCAAAAAAAGTCCTTGAAAGAAAAATTGGTAAGTTCAACTTTATTAAAATTATAGACTTCTGCTTTGCGTAGGACACTATTAAAAGATAAAGAGACAAGCTACAGAAAGGAAGAAAATATTTGGGAAACATGTTAGCTGATAAAGGATTTGTATCCAAAACACAGAAAAAACTTTTATAACTCAACAATGAGAAAGCAAATGGCCCACTTAAAAAGCAGGCAAAATACTTGAACAGACAGCTAACCAAAGAAGATTTACAGATGGCAGATAACCAAATAAAGATGTTCAACATCATTTGTCACTAGAGAATTCAAACTAAAAGTGAGATATCACTTCGCACGTATTAAAATGACTAAAATAAATAACTGAATATACCAAGTGTTGGGGAGGATATGAAAAACATAAACTTTCATTCCTGCCTGGAACGCAACATAGTATATAGCCACTTAGAAAGACAGTTTGGCGATTTCTTGCAAAGCTAAACATAGCCTTATTGTGCAATCCAGCAGTTGTATTCCTAGGTTTTTACCCAATGGATCTGAAAACTTATGCCTACATAAAAACTTGCACATAAATGTTTATAGCAGCTTTATTCACAGCAACCAAGATGCCCTTCGATAGATGAAAAGATAAGCAAACTGGGTTACATGCATACAACAGAAAATGATTCAGCAGTAGAAAGAAATGAGCTAAAAATCCACAAAAACTAGGAATAAACCTTAAATGCACATTTCTAAGTGAAAGAAGCCACTCTGGAAAGGCTATAATGTATGCTTTTCAACTTTATGACATACTGAAAATACTAACACTAGAGAGATGGTTAAAAAAGAAAAATCAGTAGTTAACACAGGTTAAGGGGTGGAGGGAAGGTTGAATGACTAGAGTTTAGGGTGATAAAACTATTCTGTATGATACCAAAATGACAGTGAATACGTGACACAAAGCATTTGTCAAAACCCAAAGAACTTCACAGCACAGAGAGTGAATTTTCATGTTTGCACACGAAAAACCACACTATTACTGAGGAAGCAGGAGACTCTCAGGATGCAATGCTGAATGTGAACGAACATTTTAACTAGATTAAAGCACATGAAAACAACCTTATTGAAGGGGTTGAAGAAAAGTAAACTTCGAAATGAGGTAAGTCTGTCAGACTAAAGGCAAAAAAAAAAAAAAAAAGTAAATAAGCACTGTTCTAGTTGATGAAGTTATTTTCTACAGGAAGAAGTGTGAGTACAGGTTAACCATTCTGATATCACTGTACATGTATCCTGGAACACAATAACTAAATAAAAGAATGGTGGGAGCCAGTTTCTCAAGTTGGAGTGGAGTGATAAGAAAAGGGAAGAGGCTATAATGGTCAATGGTCAATGTGCAAACAGATTAAAATCAGAGACATCAGTATGAACTCATGTTTAGTTTACTATATTTACAAATGGTTAAATAAAGAAATATGCATAAATACGTGTATATACATAGGTTAGTACATACACATATATGTCCATTCTATGTCAGCTGAGAAAGAACAGACCTCAGCACATCCCAGAAACAACAAGCAGAACCAGCACCCTGATCTTGCTTTTTAATACCATACTCCAATAAATGGAACCTGAGCTTCTTGGAGAAATGATTGATTTTAGGACTGGAGGTAGAAATATATAAGACTAGTCTGGAGCAACGTGTAGTGCCAGAAAGAAAGTGCTTAAAAAAAAAAAAAAAAAGAAAAGAATAAAACCCACAAATTACGGGTGTGTGTCAAAGCCAACTGAAAGAACTCCCAATGGCCAAAGCTGAGACAATCTGAGCAAGAAAAGACAGTGGTACCGAATTGTATCACAATGTATAAAATTAATATCCATGAGTCCACACTGATAGAAATGACTGAATCAATCAATAGATACACAGGGGAGAAAGGACAAATCTTCCAGATAATTTTTGCAGATACTCCACCTAGGTGAAGTGAATTGTAATTCCCCATTTCTTAATTAGGGGTTCCCCATAGTGACTTCCTTTTAAAGGATATAGTAAGGAAAGAAAGAAAAATGAGGAATTTGACAGTGGAGAAACTTGACAAGCATGACCTCGGCTACATGATCAAGGCAACATAAGCATAAGTCATGTGGACAGTATGTATACTTGATATGATGCGGCAAACATGGCATTTTACTTCTGTGGTTTTAGTTCCCCAAACTCATAAACCCAGGTTAATGATGAAAAAAAAATCTGAAAAATCCCCATTGAGAAACATCTTAGAAAAAACCTGATTAGTACTCCTCAAAACTGTTAATATCATCAAAACAAACAAGTCTAAGAAACTGTCACAGCCAAGAGGAGCCTAAGGAGACAGGACAACTCAATGTGATGTTGTATTCTGGGGATTCTGGAACAGAAAAATGACGCTACGTAAAAATTAAGGAAACCTGATACGGACTATAGTTAATACTGTACCAATACTGTCGATAATACAGTTAACAATATGTCAATATTGGTTCATAAACTGAAATAAGTGAGCCATGCTAATAATGTAAGATGTTAATAACAGAGAAAAATCACAAGAAGGATATAGGAAAACTCTCTGTACTACTTTCTCAATCTTTCTGTAAAGCTAAAACTTTTCTAAAATATTAAGTACATTAAAAAAAATCTCAATTTTACAGCTTTCTTGCAGCTATGGGGGCCTGTAATACAATTCTGGCCAATAAGATATTAATCAGCACTGAGATTTATGGGAAGCTCTTTAGAACTACATAGTTGGCATTCTCTCCTCTCTTTCACTCTTTTCTTCCTGCAGACATGTTTGTAAGGGCAGCAGGCTTGAAGGAAAAAGTGAAAGGCTAAGAAAAGCACAGTCACAAGCTCTGTGGAGCTGGGGAAGGGCAGCGTGGCACTGCTGCACAGGTTTTAAGTGGGGCAGGAGAAGGACGTGATATTTCTACTGGGTTAAGCCACTACAGGTGTATTTGATATCAGCAGTTAAACCTAATCTTAACATGTCTAATGCAGTAAAAAGGAAAAAAAAAACCACTTTTTCTTCATTTCACCCTCAGGTAACCCTTTAATGACTATTGTAAATTAGGTTTTTTGTTTAAAATCCTAGACCATAAAAATTGGTACAGTAAAAATAGTTGCCATGAGCAAAAACACTGGAATCAGATTTGGATTCAATTCCTCATGTACTTACTAGCTTAACATCTACCTGCCAGTTAGCACTTAAACTAATCAAGAGTCTGAACTTTCCACATCAGTTTCCTCAACTGTGAAATGAGACTAAATATAGAGCCCACTTTTGTGTTATTAGGAGAGAAACATGAGACAATGCATATAAAGTGTTTTGAATTTTTACTGACTCAATAAAAGTCAAGTTTATTTAAACTACAATCACTCTGAACTGTAATGATGATATAACTTCTATAGTGTCTTACTCATCTTTGTGTATCTCCAGTATATGTATCTAGAAAAATCTTCAACATGATTAGAGGACAGAGTAGTTTGTAGCTATAGTATGTCTAACTCCTTCATGACATTTTCATTAATTAGTGTATATTTAAACTAATTAAGGCTTCCTGTTTCCTTATCCAATATCCATGATTGCCATCCAAGGTACTATATGAATTACAAAATATTCAATATGCTTCTTGAATATGTAAATGTATGCCTCTCATCAAATTGGAAGACATACATTTATATATTCAAGAAGCCCACACTTCTCTTCCACAATCGTTGACATTGTTGGTTATGTCCCACTGGTGTATGAAATCACACTAAGGTATTTTTATCTGCTATGGAACTTTAGACAAGTCATTTGATATACATCTAATTGTTCTGGACACTTATCTATAAAAGACATTTTGAAAATTAGTTTTTTAAGTGCTGAAATTCCACAGGAGTGGTATTAAGCAGCAATAGCATGAACAATGCTTTAGATGACACTGGTGGAAGAAAGGCAGGGTGGAGGTGACGTGCTAACACAAGAATCCTGTCTTATCGCAAAGTTTTCACTGAGTGCTACAAATAACATTCAGGGCAAGGCTGAACAGCTGGATTGATAACATGGGGATGAGAAGAGAAAAAGCATCTATTAGCAAGAACTTGATAATCAATGACACTTTTTTTAAAAACGGAAAAGTAGATCCAAATTGATAGGAATAGGGTACCACAAACTGGGTGTAAGAGAAGAGCAAAAAGATAAAACATCCGCACACAGTTTTGAAAGCAGATTAATGGATAGACTTTCTGTTTGGGGTTTTCCAGCAGGGTGACCCAGTTTCTGGTTTTGAAACTCAGATATGGAAAAAATCCAGGAAGGCTTTTGTAGTGAGCTGCCACGGAAAAAAAGATTAAAATAAATAAATATTAAAATAAAGTAAAATAAAAAAACAGTTACTCAGAAACAAATTATTTAGTTCACAGATTAATACAAAGTTTTAAGATGTAATGAAAAAGCATACACTTTGGGTTCCTACACATTAATACTCAAATGTAATTCTGTCATTTGATCTTTAAGCCTCAGTTTTCCTATCTGTAAACTGGAGTTAATAAATCCTCCGGCAGAATAGCTGCGATGTTTACACCCTGGGTATATAAAGTGCCTAGCCTAAAACAGGCATGTAGTAAGTGGTAATGAGTACACAGACTTCTGCTTCTACTCTGTCCTGATACTTTCCTTTTGGCTTTAGTGAAAGATGAGCAAAGGAGACAGAAAGTACAACTCATGTCAGTTCTCATTTTACACATTTAGCAACAGTTAGGTCGTCTGATAAGAGTTTGTAAACACATACTAAATTGTTTGGCTTTTGTCTACAAGTTTTTTGAGAAGCAGTCAAGTACAGCAGGTAAAACAATGAATTCAGTGGCAGAGGCCTTGACTGCTTCAGCGAGCTCCAGCATTGCTAACTTGGTGACCTGGGAAAATACAGCTGACTTCTGGGGTTCACTCAGATGGAGCAGGACTCATGCTGACTACAGAGTGGGGCCTGCGAGATCCAGTGACAGGGCCTTAGTCTTCCATCAGGGGTCACAGTGAGAAAAACCTGCCTAGAGATCCATTTGAGATCTGTGTCCTGAAGCAATAAACACCTGAGGGGCAACTGTATCTTTCCTATAACATTCCTAACACATTTGACAATCTTGCTTCATTTCTGTGAGACTGCTTTTCTGAGAGTAAAGTTTAATCATTCTAAGAGGGTTTTCCTTGCCTAAGGTTGCTGTGCAAATGAGAAGGCCGACAAAAGGAAAAAGCGAAACAGCCTACGGTTATAGTCCCTCAGAACACAGGGAAGAAACTGTCAGAGCTGATGGAGACTAAACTTTTGAAGAGATGATGTTGGCAGCTCTTACTCTGAGCCACTCTAGAGACCACCCGAAATGTGGTTCTAGGGCAGCGCATCTCACACGTTCCTGTGCATCCACAGCGCCTGAGGACCTTGTGTTAGGCCAGGCTGGGGTTTACATTCTGCTTTTCTAACAGGCTCTCAAGCGCTGCTGCTGATTGTCTGCAAACCATCTTTTGATGGGCTGAGTCTTAGATCCAGAGGTTGTAGCCCTTTTATGAAGCAGGTTATTGGTCATTTCTTTTCCTTCTTCTGTGTTTCATCCAATCTTCAACGCAAAAAAAAAAAATACTAATTGAGCAACTGCTTCCTTATCCTACATTGCATAGAGTATAAAAGAAATCCAAGGCACTTTACAAGTTACAATTTTAAAAGTTACAAGCTGGTTATTGGTAAAATTGTTGACCAATAAGACAGTGTATAAGGAAGTACATTCTTAAGTCCAAGAGAGCTATTTTTCGTCTCTTTGTATCCAGTGAAGTCTCTGATCAGAGCTCCTTACTTATTTTGAAGCTGTATCACCCACTGTCTTCCAATTCTGATTTTTATCACGCTTTTACTTTTTTCCTTCATTTAAAAACAAAAATCTTTCTCTGTCATTTCTAACTATCGGCTCTATTGCCTTTTGGAACTATGCAGCAAAAATTTCCTTCCTCTCTGGAAACAATGATCCATTTGATAATAGAGAAGTTTAAGAGAGAGAAGTAATTTGCCTACGGTTCTGTTGAGGGGCTGATCAAATATCTGTGCTACAGGAATTCAGTTTTTAGTGTCAAATTATTTTGAGTAATCAAAAAAGGAATCATGGTACAGTTTGATTCCTTGAAAAGGAAATTTCAAAAACTAAGTAGGATTTGGAAGTGTGTGCTTATTTTTCTATCTCCATTTTATTGAAGAGGCAACTATGGCTTACAGAGAAGTAACCCCCAAGCTCCCCAAGGGTCACATAGTGAGTAAGAGTCAGGGGTGACTCTGGATACTCTGGCTTCCCCAATGCCAGAGTTCCCCCAATCTAATCCCCAGCCTCGAATGCCTCACTTCTTTGCTGCCTCCAAGCCTTTGCACCCTTAACTGGGATGACTTCCTGCCAGCACTACCCCATCTGATTTCTTCTGTTTGTTCATATCCGCTCTCCCCCTGCAGAATTACTTGCATCCTTGTTTGCATTTTCATGGCACTCTTTTCTTCATGTCTCTGTTCCTCTATTTATACCACTCTGTTATAGTTGTTTGTCTGATTTTCCCCTCTTAAACTCTAGACCTACTCAGGTAAATACAATGACTTCCACATCGCTGTAACTTCAATTCTTCTCACAAAAGGGATTTAAGGAAAATCTGTGATATTAATGACCTAGCATCAGAAACAGATGATTTTCAAAGAGGTTTTGAATAAAACTATTAAAGCTTCTGAAAAACCAAAGTGTGGTGGGGAAGAGAGAGTCACAGTACATGAACATACTCACTGGATTCCTTTTGCCCTAAACTGTCTTAGCTCATTAGTGGATCTTGTTTAAACTTTAGGAAAAAATAAGTTGGCCAGCTAGGTGTCAACCTGCCTCCCGTTGGCACTGATGTCTACAGCAGGCTCAGAACATTTCTCCAGCTTTATGTTGCACAGGACATGTAAAAGTGCTGGCCGAGCTGTAACTGAGAGAATCTGTGCCTAGTTGCATTTCTTGCCTGTTCATCCCTGGCTAGCATTTCAACTACAAGTTCTTGTCAGAAGTTACCCAGTTTGTAACACTATTTGCCTCTGTTATTATCTTCTCAAAGCCCATGAAAGTGATTTTAAAAGAAACCAAAGATTTTCCCCTTTTTGTCTCCCCTCCGTCAGCTCCAGTGTGGCTGCTCATTAACACACCATCAGAAAGTGCTTTAATCAAAAGTAATTGAATACTGAAGGCTGATTTCAATAGAAGGAATTCGGTGGACCTCACAGCAAGGAAAAACAGAGAAACTCATTTCTATGGTAAGTCCTCCAGTTTTCTGTCTGAGATGTGGGGTACTCATGCCAGATGTGGGATAATGGGGTACTTAAGCCCAGTTGGGATTAAATGCACAGACTACCCAGTAGGCACAGAGTTGGAAGGAAGGAGAGGAAGGTGACTGGGCGGGAGAATGGCGTGAGCAGTAAACCCAGTAGAGAAACAAGCAATTTAAATAACACTCCAATGGAGTATTTTTTATTTAAAATTTCCATAATTTTATCCAGTTAGGAAATATATTACCATTTTCCTATATCTACTCTTTCCTTAAAAAAAAAAGGACTTTTTAATATTGATTGGTACATTAATATAAATCATATCATACTCTGGTAAAACATTTATGGCCCTAATATTAACTATTCAGTTTTCCTAATAAAACTTCTCATAACTTCTTATACTACAGAAGGAAAGTACATCATTTTCAGTTATGAAGATAATCTTTAGCATCTATAATATTCTTAATCAATTTTAAAGATAATATCATATAACACTTTGGTGTTTGTGCCTCTAAAAATAAAGTTTTTTTTTTTTTTTTTTTAAAGAAGGCTTTAAACATTCCAAATGGCAGTGGAGTTAAGGACATTTATTTTTATACTATCAAAATAACACAATATTAAATTCCTAAAATGTGTATGCATAAAAGAAAGTTTTGCCAGAATAAGTGCATTCTGCCTTCTAGTCTACATATATATAGATATAAATTCATAATCAACAGATACAGAATTGCCCTGTAAGGCTGCCTTGTAAGAATCACAGATCATTAAAGATTATAGACAAAAACTATCTTTTTAAATAAAATAAGAGGCAGAGAGGTGTTTTTTTTTTTTCTTTCTTTCTTCTTAAAAAATTGTATGGACTTGGATTTGGTGTTAGGAGTAGAAAGACAGTAGGGGCCAGGCTGGGTGAGGGGGAACAGGAAACAAGGTCTTTGCAGCCTGGCACTCTGCACTGAGCAAGGCCTCCTACAGAACATTCACTCCTTCATCCCTCCCTCCACCACAGAACCTGTCCTGGGAGGCTGCTGTGCTGCAGGCCCTGTTGCGGGCAGTGGGAATGTAATGGTAACCAAGATAGGAGTGTCTCCCAGAGACCACGAGGCTCACCTTCTAAGTAGAGTCACATGTTCCACAGTAGGTTAAACATTTTTTTTTTTCTTTCCAGGAAATTACAAGGAAGGAAAGTATAACTTTTCTGTAACTGTTCAATTTTTGCTATAATTTCAAATTACTAACTCTCAAGTTAGTCTGTATCTTAAGACTATCCAAACTTAGAAAAACTTGTGGTGAATTTGATGTTGCTGTTTAATTTTGGTGCTTACCTAAAGTTTTTCTCCTTAATGATAATTATATAATTATCTTGCCAATCTGCCCAGTAATTTTATAGTAGCCAATTTAACCCTAATTTTTCTATGTATTTTGAATCCTGAAATGTGCATTTCTTTATCTCATGGCCTAGAGTTAATGATTCTAAATCTTCATTTCAGCGTACATCAGAATTACATACAGGTTTGGTATTTCTTAAGTACTGCATTATATTTCAAAAGCTGAAATAATTTATGAATTTCAGAAAACTTCTTTCTAAAATATTCTATTTGTTAAATGAAACCAACTATGAATAAAAACGGTCGAGGCATTATTGCTTTTTTTTTTTTTTTTTTTAACTACAGGGCTCCTAATGGTGATTGGTTTAGTTTTCCAAACAGTAAACCTCAATTGTCTCATAAAATTTGGAAGACACCATTGTTTAAACAAACTAATATAAACACAAAATTTTTTAAATGTGAGGTTAAAAAAATCTAAGCCCCAGATTTTAACATGGTCCTTCAATATAAACTGATAATGAAAGGCTGCTTTGTAGACAAAACTGGCTATAAAATTTAGGCACCAGTTACAGGGGGAGGCAAGAGCAGAGCACAGGAAAATGATCACTCAAAAGCTGGTCAGCAAATGTATACTGGAAAGGAGAATTCCTAAAAATTCAAATGACCGGTCAATCTTCTTCAACCTCTTAAATTATTGTAAGAAACAGAGGTTTCCATTGATTGTTTCAGAGAGCACGTTTATTACTTTCACTAGTTCTGCAGAATTTTTATATCTGGATTTGACAGCTATGTGTATTTGTTTACTTGCCATTTTAATTCTTTTCTCCATGCTTATTCTGTTAGTTCAGAGTTTCTTTTGGGCTTCTTTTTAACACTCTTAGCTCACTGGCAGCCTTTTATAATGCATTCTTCTCTGATGTTTCTTGTCCATTTTAGTCCCATCACTTTTTCGCTTCCAGAAATGTCTTACATTTACTATCTTAATAATTTCCAGTACATTTATAGTTTTTAAAACCTTTTTTTCACTCATTTAGTGGAATTTAGGGAAAAGAAGGGTACATGAATAAGCATCTCTGAAAGTGAGGTTCTTGATTAGCTATTTTTTGAAAAAGTTCTATATTGAAAACCAGTGAGTTACCCTATTTTTTAGAATAAATTCAATTTTAGCAGCCAATCACGCTTAAAGTTTTTATTGTATAACAGTGTTATGGTTTTAGGCTTTGAAATTTTTAAAGAAAATATATAATATCCAGAATGGAGACAGCATAAGGAATTAAAATATTTTAATATTCTTCAAATCAAAATTGGGTGAGGGAAACGGAAGACGGGAAGCAGCTTTTGTTTGGGGCTCTGGATGTGTGTGGCAAGTAAGGCTGTAACCACGTTACACAGGGCATGCTTTGACTACTCAGGGGAAACCTGTAATATTGGCAGTGCTGCCCCCATCTGACTAAAGTGTAGAGAAGGAGCTTTCCTGTGCCACTTAAGTAGTAGTGGTAGTGACATTTGAATTTAGATCTGATTCTAAAGCTCTCTTTTCTATGTGCTACTACCCTTCAGGGGCAAAAAAAGAAATTTTTTAAATTCCAGCAGGTAATAAGCATGCAAATTAAACTGTTAAACATGTATTCGGTCCAAGGCTAAATTCATAGTACTTTGCTCTTAGTGTTATGGGTAATGGGAAGACCACATGGAACATATAACCTGTGGCATTGGGGTGGTGGTGGTAAATGTAATCCTGACATAGAAGCAATTACAGATTTCTTAGATTTTTAAAAACCTGATCTCCACTTATTATTTCAGTGAATATTTATTGAGCACATGCTGAATTTCAATACTGTGCTTGGACCCAACAATACAAAGGGCAAAAGGCACATTCCCCCTCTACTATGAAGCCAAGCTAGTCTGGAGATTAACAGACTTAGTAATTGCACTGCCATATGGTCCTAGTAACAGCAGAGTACAGCACGGGGTGGCAGATGCTCAGAAAAGATGTATAGTGCCCAAACTGGAGTTACTCCATACTTTTGGAAATAGTACATTTCAATAATTAAACAGAAGGGAAATATACTAATGAAAATGTCTGATGCAATCTCTCCTCTGAGGGCTTTAGGAAGTGCTTACGCAAGTGTGAACTGACGTGTTTTCCACATCTGAGAACCTCTTTATTCTCTATATCCAGGATGGAGTTTTACTCTGTTGCACCCAGAGTTTTCTGACCCAAACCATTGTTAACAGTGCTATTAATAATCCCAAGGGAATAGCTTAAATGCTCTTGGCACAGCCATTAACACAGTTCCTCATCCTCCTGACAAGTGGTCAACTCCAACTACAGTCAGCTGCAATAGGTGTGTCCAAGGGTGTTAATATGCAGGCAGTTAATTCAGAGGTGTTCAGGAGTAATTATTCAGTCAATGAAGACTGCCACCACTTGGGGTCCATTAAAGGATCTGTGCTGTTTTATTTAGCAAAAGTGAATGTGATTGTTTCTTCTATTAACTATTTATTGCTCTACCAGCCAAAGCACTGGCTTTGTAATATGCATGTCTGGACTAAGTACAATTGATGATGTACTACTAGGTTTGAATATTCAAACAGACCTTTTTGTTTTTAAAACCATCTTGGCTCACCACAACCTCTGCTTCCTGGGCTCAGGCGATCCTCCCTCCTGAGTAGCTGTGACCTCAGCCTCCTGAAAAGCTGTGACTATAGGCATGTGCCACCACATTCGGCTGATTTTTAAAATTTTTTTTTTTTTTGGTAATGATAAGGTTTCACTATATAGCCCACGCTGGTCACAAACTCACGAGCACAAGTGATCTTCCCACCCTGGCCTCCCCAAGTGCTGGGATTACAGGTCTGAGTCACGGTGCCCACCCAAAATACAACTTTAATAATGAAGGCTTCGTTGTTAATTCCTCTCTATCTCGGCATTTCTTTCATCAACTGATTTATTTCATCCTCTACTGTTTCTAGTTTTATATTCTTGGGAGTCTTGAATTTACCGTGTTTGACTGAATTATGAAGATATTATTATAATACTTTGGCTTTGCCTTATTATAACATTTCAACATTAAAAAATCAAGTAAGTTCCTGCTCTAATGTGAAGAACTTCAACTTTAATGTTACATTTATATTCAGAGAGAATGCCTGCTAATAAGAAATTTAGCATATTCAGCAAACATTAGGAATATTATTTTTCAAATATAAAACTACAGAGGAAATGTAGGAGAGCAACAACTCAATTGAGGGAGTTAGATATTAATCTGGACTCCACTAACAACTAACTGTCTAACACTTGAAGAAGATGAATAACTCTACATTTATATCATCTATAAAATAGAGATAATATTTAGCTTATACATGGCTGTTGTGAGGCATTAGCCACACATATGAAATTTCTGGCACACGTGTTTTCTCAAAACACACAAGGTTCTACTTCTGGTATAATAACATAAGCTCCAACCAAATCAAACCTTGGGCAAAAAACTAAACTTTGGATAAAATACAAAAAGCAATTACTTGAAGTTACTGGGTAATGACTAGGTAGATTCCAAAGGGTTATGACACTTGAAGAAAGGTAACTGAATGAAGTGACTTCTTATGATGTTTCCAATGAGGACAGGCTGCAGGGGTCATGCTGAGCAGCTAAGACTCCAATGGAAAACTCTGAGTCTTTGCACTGGATGAATCACAGGCCAAAGTTTCCAGCAATCACAGCTGCTGGAAAGTGAGGAAGGAAGTGTAGAAGGAAGAGAGCCAGAGATAGGGAGCCACGGATTGTATGTATGAACTCTCACCAACTCTCCAGTGACAACCGAACCACAAACGCACAGGGCAGACTGCAAGTATCCCTGAAAAGGATGAAGGAGCTTGTCTGAGATTTTAGCTGCTTACCAAGGGATACAGTCTGCAGTTGGAGTTCAATCAAGCTATCTGCTTAAACAGTCTAAAAAAATAAAATAAAAGCAACACTGTTTGGAGGAATACAGCAAATTCCAGAGTTTTCAAAGCACGATATTTACTCCAACATAACCAGATTAATTAGCAGACAAGGAATTAAACAAAACTCTCAAAATTTATAACGTATAAAAGTATAACCAGGGATCTCAGTTTTAAAAATCATCCACTTTTCTTCCTTCCCTCTCCTCTCACCTCTTCATTCTTTCCCTCTATAGAAACTCCCCTCTGGCAATGCATGCCTATCAAATTATGTTCTTGCTTAAGAAATTCCAGAGGCTAATCTTAAAGCAGGCAAGAAGCCCCTGTGGAATCCTCCCACTCAGCAGGATCACAAACAATTAGTCCACCGCCACTGGTCTGAAGTCAAGGTGACACCAGCTAGGCCTCCAGGTGGGCGATTACCCACAACAGCCACTGGAACAAGACTCGCAGCCCCTGAACTCTGCAGCACTCCCACGGGTGTCCCACACCACGTTTCCCTTTAAAAACCCCCAGGTAAATTTTAAAATTTAGAATGCTAGTTCATCATCTTCTCAATTTGTTGGCTCTCTAATGACACCTGCTTTTCTTCCCATCAACCCTCACCTCCTGTGTTTGTCTCTTGTGTTTGACTTTTGAGCAGCCAGCAGCCAAACCTGGGTCTGATTACAAAAGAAAATATCCTGGTAATGAACGAAAAGATACAAAATCTCAGCAGACAAATAAAAACTATTAAAAATCAAATGAAAATTTTATATCTGAAAATATAAAGGATCTGAAATGAAAATATCATTGGATTGGCTTCAAAATACAAAGGAAGGAGGTGGTGAACTTTGAGGCTAGGTCAAGACATAGACCAGTCTGGAAAACAGACAAAAAAATAACGAAAAATGAGCAGAGACTCAGCCTGTAGGACAATATCATAAAGACACTTTCCCGAAGTTTCTCAGTTCACAATGTCCTTAGTGTTTCAGTAAGTTTTTCACGATATTTACCCCAGGCCAAACCAATAAGGAACAAATTTGGTAATTAAATTGTGAGTACCAAACAACTTACACATTTATTTCTCAACATTGCAGCTGTTTGAAAAATAACACATATTATTTTACAATATGTATTATAATTGAAAGGAAATATTTTATTTCATTATTAAATAACAGCAATTATTATGCATATTGGGTGCTACGTAACTTCGTAACTTCTCAAACCATGGGATCAGATGGGACACTGTCACTCTCATTTCTTGACCCACACTGACTTTCAGATAATGTTTATTGTTTATCACAGCAGCCGGTAAAGTACCAGCGTCACAAAGATGTGACATCATGAAAATCAGTGACATATGATCTAACGCTGAAAAGAAACTATAAAGGATTATCTTAAGCTGACAGTTCCCATAGTGTGGAAACAGGGAAAGGGGCAAGTAAAATATCTGAAGAAACAGTAGCTGAAAATTTCCCCAATTTGATGAAAACTGATAAACGACCCTGGGTGACTTGGTTAGTCTAATGTTCTCACTTAAAACAAAACCACTACATTAAGCACCAGTATCTGTGAACATGCACTTATTACTTAGAAAGAGGGCATAACCTCCTTTGTTCAAGTTTCTTCTTGCTGCTTCTGGTATCAAATGTGGGGACACTGGACTGCTCCTACGTGGAAGAAAGGGCCAGAACAGCCAGAGCAAAGGCCAATGGAAAAGCAGCACAGAAGCCACCGAGTGTTAAGAGAGGAACAGAAAGCAGCATCCTGGAGGGCTCACAACTGTTGAGTCAGACAAAACCAGTACCTTGACATACACAGTCCTGCGGCAAATAAGATCAGCATTAGCAGAAGAATATTTCCCGTGGTCAACACTTGATCAGAAAGAGGCTAAAGAATGTGCTATAGCACTTTATTCACATTATTGTTTACTGAGCAATTACCATATGCAAGGTACTAGGGACACATTGGCCTTTATGGATTTGTATTACCCATAAGGAATAACAATGACAAAGTGAATAAATAAGGTAAATCGGCTTGACCAATGATACGACGCCACCAGGACAGGGAGTTCTGAGCCAGCTTCTGGCTGAAAGGTTGGCCCCTTCACTCTGAGCGCTCGGCAAGGGCTTCTCTGACCAGGTGCCCGTGTAGGCTGAGGATGCAATGCTGAGAGGGAGGCGGCCAGACACCTGGAGACAAAGCCTCCAAGGAGAGGGAGAGTAAATGTGAAGGATTTGGGAAAGAAATGAGCTTGGGCTATTTAAGGAGCAAAAGAAAGGAGACCAGTAAGGCTGGAGTTAAGACAAAGGAAAAGTGGAATAAGATAAGAGTCAGAAAGGGGAGGAGAGTGCCAAGTGCTATATCAGGTAAGTGCATGTGAGGAAGTGTGGATTCTTTTCTAACTGGAAAGGAGTCACTGAAGGATTTTAAGGATGGAAAACATAAGATCACATTTAATTTGAAAAAGTCATTGGGACTGAAAATGGAAGAGTAGTGTGGATTAGACTAGGAAGGACGGCAGAGATGATTAAAGAAAAAAATGACTTGAGGATTTAAAGGCAAAATAAAAATGACTTACTAAGGAACTGAACATGGCAAAAAGGAATGCCATTAAAGATATTATCACATCATATGAAGGCCAATTTATGGCTATTCATTGGAGATTTTTCTCACAAGTCTTAAGTAGAAATTCGTAGGCTCCAACAAGTATGTTTTTCTTTTGTATGTATTGTGACTGGTTTTGGACATTTAAACACTGGATTCTGTAGCCATATTTCCCTCATCTTTAGCCACAAGGCAACTCAAAGTATAATTTCAAGACCAATTCTGCCAACACTATGGAATGTTGTTATACGTACGTTTTTGTATACTGACCTTACCCTTGGGTTTTTGTAATTTTCTACCCTAATTTGCTCATCAATTTATTTTTACCTTAGTTTTATTCTGTGGACTATACTAGTTTGGCATTAGTTACCACCTATCATTAGTTACCGCATGTGATTTCATGAAAAAAAGGAGTAAATAAATACAGTCGCTCAGCTATGAGGATACCTTCTAAGGAACAGCTCCTTAGCTGATCTCATCATTGTACAAACATCACAGAGTGCACTTACACAAACCTAGGTGGCATAGCCTACTCCATGCCTAGGCTATATGATACAGCCTACTGCTCCTTGGTTACAGACTTGTTCAGCATGTTATTATACTGAATACTGTCTGTGACTACAACACAGTGATAGGTGTTTGTGCATCTGCACATATCTAAACACAGAAAAGGTACAGTGGAGACACAATAAAAGATGGAAACATGACAATATAAAAGATGGAGAATGGTACACCTAGATAGGGCACTTACCATGAGTGGAACTTGCAGGACTGGAAGTTGTTCTGGGTGAGTCAGTGAGTGAGTGACAAGTGAATGTGAAGGCCTAGGACACTACTGTAGACTTTATAAACATTATAAACTTAGACTATACGAAATTTATTTTTAAAATGTTTTCCTTTCTCCAATAATAAATTACGCTTAGCTTACTGTATTTTTAAAAATTTGTCAACTTTAATTTTTTTTTTAATTTTTTGCCTCTTTTCTAGCAACACTTGGCTTAAAACACAAACACTGTGAATCGGTACAAAAATATTTTCTTTGTATCTTCATTCTATCAGTATTCTTAACTTTTTTAAAATTATTTTTAAGCTGTTTTTGTATGCAATTAAGATACAAACACACATTAGCCCATAGCCTAGGACTACACAGAATCAAGATCATCACCGTCACTAGGCAATGGGGACTTTTCAGTTCTATTATAATCTTATGGGACCACTGTTACATATTCAGTCCATCCTTGACCAAAAACGTCATTTCGCGGTGCATGACTATTTAAGTCTTTTCATCTTGTATTAAAAGTGTGATCATAAGCCATAATGAAAACACAATAAAAGTGCTAGAATGAAAATTATCTGGGAGAATTACAGTAAGGGAATGGGGAAAAAAAAACTTATTATTTATTCTGGATCAAAACACAAGGGAAGGACCAATCACAGAGGAGAGGTTTGGATTATGAAAGCAGATGGCCTGGATTCCACCCGGCTCTACCAATCACTAGCTGCATGACTTTGGGCAAATAATTTACCTCCCTGGTCTCACTGTCCTCATTTTTAAAATGGTGATGTTACAAAACAGTGCCCACCACGTCGGACTGTGATGAGGCATAACTTAGTTGATATCTCTAAAGTGCTTAGAAAAGTACTCAATCAATAGTAGCAGCAACGTAAGTGTTTGTTAAAATTAGTTTCAATTCGGACTTGAAGGTAATAATGATTTTAAAAAGGCAAGGCAGAGAAACAAGTGAGCAAAGATATAGAAAAATACAAGCACCAACTTTATGAAACAAAGCTTCTACCCTTTGTTTCATAAAGGGTAGGTTGTTAAATGTACAGGGTTGGTTAAATGCACAGGAAATATGGCAAAATAATCAGTAAAGACTAAACTGTAGAAAAGATTTGAGGAAAAAATGTACGAGAAGGCTTTGAATTCCTGCTGTATGAATATAAACATTGTACTGTAGAAACAAGGTGTTTAAAGGATTTGAGACCGAGGAAGACCATAATCACATGAAGGAAAGAAAGTGGGTTGTGTGTTCAGTGCCCTGCTGGTGCCTAGCATATGAGCTGCTTATGATTTCAAGTACACAGGTGGTAACCATAAGTACACAAATAAAGGCATTTAACTCTGACACTGAACCAGTCATTACTCCACCACGAACTGAAACCAGGGTCTAAAATTTGAACTTAAAAATAATGCTATCACAGAATATTAACCATCAAGACATTAAAACAGCATTAAATGACAAGCAATGCATATACTGTAATCACGAGGGATGGGTTTTCATCTGTGCAGATGGAGGTATCTGTCCAGGTATTGCATTCAAAATAAACAAAAAAACTGCTTCTGTCTTCCTCATCTGTTCATAACACTTTCAACAACTTAATTTAGAAACTGACAACTGAATTATAAATCATATTCAGTAAAAATGGCAGATCTAGTGTAAGGAATGCAATACCCTCTAAACAACAGCAGTGGGTATGCTCGATTCTCCACACTCTATTCTGGAGGGGATATTCATTCTGTGCTGGTATTTTGCAAAAAGGTATATGTAAGAGTAATTTAATCCTAAGTGAAATATCACTGGGTTAATTTTATTACATACACACATATATAAAGATATGTATATATATAAAATAAATGTTGTAACATGCACTTTTCTGTGTACTAATCTTACTTGTATAAAAGTTATATACAACAGCCACAGGAAACTAATATACCAGGTAAATAATTTCTTATGATGAATACTACATATAGTGTTCATATATATATGTATATATCTCACTAAAAATAAAGTGTGTATATATATATACAGAGATATCTTTTTATCTACATTTCACTAAGAAGATTGGAATGCTGACATATAAATGTCATTTCTGGGAGACTTCTGTTTCTCTTTTTAGCTTATTTTTATTTTTGTAGATATGGGGTCTGGCTATGTTGCCCAGGCTGCTCTTAAACTCCTGTCATCAATCAATCCTCTGGCCTTGGCCTCCCAAAGCACTGGGATCACAGGCATGAGCCACTGTGCCTGGTCTGTTTCTCTTTTTACTTATCTATATGTATTTTCTGTTCACTTTTTGGGTGAGATTTGAGGACAGATGCTTCAGTCTCTATTATTTCAAAGAGCTAAGAGACAATGCCTTGATTGGGAGGTTTGCTATCTGCTATGGCACCAATAATGCACCTGGCCACTATGAACCATACTATTTACCTGCATCTACAAATAAACAAACAAACATAAACCAGTAATGTAATAAGTTTGGAGACTTTCAGAAGAGTTTTAAAAATGTATTTTGTTGGCCGGGCACGGTGGGTCACGCCTGTAATCCCAGCACTTTGGGAGGCCGAGGCAGGCAGATCACGAGGTCAGGAGTTAGAGACCAGCCTGGCCAACACAGTGAAACCCCGTCTCTATTAAAAATACAAAAAAAAAAAAAAATAGCCAGGAGTGGTGGCAGATGCCTGTAATCCCAGCTGCTCGGGAGGCTGAGGCAGGATAATTACTTGAACCCAGGAGGCAGAGGTTGCAGTGAGCCAAGATAGTGCCATTGCACTCCAGCCTGGGTGACATGGCAACACTCCATCTCAAAAAATAAACAAAATAAAATAAAATATATTTTGTTATATTTGGCTTGTAAATGTACAAGCTCCCATCACAACAAAGATAAAACTAACTAGACTAATAGGCCACTCAAAATTATCCTGTCCTAATCACAGGAACCTTATCTAGAAAAAAAAATTTCTAAATAAGGTTACCTTATCTAGTTACGTTACCTTATCTAGAAAAATAAATTTTACAGATGTGATTTAGATCTTGAGATGGGATTACCCTGGTGTGCTCTAAATATAATCATATGTCTCCTTGTAAAAGGCAGGCAGAAGGAGATTATAGATATAAGAGGAGAAGGCCGTGTGAGGATGGAGAGGCTAAAGCGATGTGCCTACAAATCAAGGAATGTTGTAGTCATCAGAAACTGGAAGAGACAAGGAAAGGAATCTCCCCTAGAGCCTCCAGAGGGAGAACGACTTTGCCAACACCTTGACTTTGGCCTAGTGACAGTGATTTTGGCATCTGGCCTCCAAAACGATCAGAGACTATATTTCTATCACTTTCAGCCAAGAAAAATCTGTGGTAATTTGTCACAGCAGCCACATGAAACTAATGAAGCAGGTAAGTAAGTTCTTAAGATTTCAAGTAAATTTAATGGTATAAAAAATAGAAATGAAAGAGATTTACCATTTACTGAGTACCTACATAAATTATCTCATAAAATCATCAGTAGCAACCCTATTACTATTAGCTCTTTTAATTAGCAGAGATCATACCCATACCTATGTTTCTTGCATAACTGCTCTGACATTGCTCTGATCAGCAATGCAAATTGAGGAAGTGACTTTTATTCTCCCAAATAAACTTAGAGATGTACAAGAATGCTATTTTAAATTACTTCATGCAGAATTCTATCTAAAATAAAAATTTATCCATAGTCATTAGTTTAGTTGAAAAATCTGCATTACTTCTTTCCACTGACTTCAAAGATTGAAAAATTAAAAATAATTCTCAATGAAATTTGAGATAGTCATGTCAGATTTATGATTTCTTTAAAACATTTTTCCCATTAACATTAATCACCAATCCAAGGACAGAAATAAAAAATGTGTGTGCCTAGATCAGCTCAGGAATTTACAGATACCACAGAGCATTTAGAGTGAATAAAATGGCAACAAGCATGTGGACACTGACTTGGTGTCTGACACTGTGCTTAGGATTGGTGATGTGGCAATGAAGTAGCCTGATGGTTTACTCAATGGCAAAACACAAGTGACTACTGGCCCAATCTTCGTATCAATGCCATTACTTACATAAAAAACAAGTCTCATTTAAAAAAATTAATATTATAGTGAATAATAATATTCACCTAGAATCATCAGATAATAAGTGTCACAGGTTATATTTAAGCCCAGGAACATCTCACTCCAAAGTAAATCCCCTTAATATGACATCACATTGTTTGACTACAGACTTAAAAATGTTATGATTATGATTTTTAAAGTGATGGGGGTCTCACCACATTGCCCACGTTGGAGTGCAGCAGCTATTCACAGGCACTATCATAGCATACCATGGCCTTGAACTCCCGGCCTCAGATTCCCGAGTAGCTGGGACAACAGGCATGTGCCACTATGCCCACATGAATACAAGTTTTATTCAGATAGAACTGTTTTTGGCTACTAATAAAGAAAATATTAAAACTGCTGCAATGGTATGTTAACCTAAAAAAAAATTACGCTTACCTGGTTATTGCTGGGGCTGGTACACCTCTTGTACGCAAGGTGGGTTTCCCTCGAACCACTGGAACATCTGCATTTTCTGAACCACCATTCAAATATGTTAATTCCTGGAGCTGTGCTTGCCTGATCTCATCATTATAGTCCTACACAAAAGACAGAAGATAGCAAAATTCACTTCATATTAGAAATACAAAAATATTTAGAACAAAAAGCAAGTAATTCTTAGTAGAAAAAAAGGGTTAGGAAAATAGTTGAATCAATTTACAAAACAATAAAATAAAAATTTGCTAAAATAAAAATGTGATAATAAATTTTTGTAAAAAACGAAGAAAAAAAACTATAGCATTTTTTCCTCAAGCTAAAATTTTCTATAATCAGCCACTAACCTTTCTCTGGGCATACTTTGCAACTGAGACATTTATAATAAAATTAAAATATCATAAAACTGATATATGGGTATTGTTATTTGCAACTCAATTCAACTAGCAGGTATTGATTACCTATAATGAACCAAGTAACAGAGAAACAAAGAGGAATTAAGCAATAGCCCAGCACCCAGGGACTTCAATCTAGCAAAGAGGAAGGATATATATACGTACAACAGGATAGCCTTCATGTAGTTAAGAACCACAGGGACACAGGCTTTTTGCACATTTCCAATAGAAAATTATACAAGTTGTGAAATTCAACATTTTCAGAATTGAACACATAATCTTATTCCTGAAAATTTGCTCTTCTCCTTTCATCTTACATTATCATCCAAAGATTCAACTAAGAAACTCTAGGGGTCATCCTTGATTTCTCCTGCTTCCTTAGCACCCTGAACTCCATTCAACAATCATCAACTAAGACATGGGTAAATGTAAGCGTAATCTATTTTACAAAAAAGGGAAAGTTCAGGTCTAAAGGATCAAAAAGGAAATAGTAAGTTCATTACAAGAAGTGCTGCCTCAGGATGAGAACTAAAGGGCTAATATCCAAAATCTACAAAGAACTTAAACAAACTTACAAGAAAAAAGCGAACAACCCCATCAAAAAATGGGCAAAGGATATGAACAGACACTTCTCAGAAGTCCTAATTTCATGGGATTTATTAACAGTAAAGCCACTACTGTCAGAAACAGTGGTTTGGGTGAAAGGTAGAGATGGAATCCGTTTCAGTGGAATAAATAATAAACAGCAGTAAGCCAGAGAAAGTCAAGGCAGGCAGCTTCTTCCAGCTGTATGGGCACAATGAAAATGAGAGAGAAGATCATAGTTTTCAGGGAGGAGCAGAGGATTTTAAGACAGAAGAAACATGAGCAAATAAGAGTGTAAATAGAAGATTTGGAGGAGACAGATTCCTGAATTATTTATTATTTAGAATTAAAAACCTGAAAGACATTCAGGAAATTTATTTTTAAAATACTACCTCTTTTCAAAAGCAGAATGCAAAAAAATGGCTTGAAACTTGTAGTAGAAGGCATTCTGGAATTAAAAAAAATATGAACACCAGTCAAAAAGAAAGTTAAAATCATAATCAGCTAACACTTGCAAAGCAGGAAGAAGAGAAGGCAAATGATGACCAATACAAGTCACTGTGATTGACAGGGAAAATTAAGAATGGAGTCAATACTTTATTGTAAATAAAAATTACTTCCCTGACTTATTTCAGGTATTGTGACCTCAGGGGAAGCATCTAGTTCTTTCCATCATTATGTCAACCTCTCTAAAATAAGCCTATTAGTATGTTACCAGCCATTTTACTGAAAATGTGTGAAGATTAACACATACTTTGTAAAGCACATTCTAAATAAGTGATTTGTAAAGCTCTAAATATAATGTGCTATATAAATGGTAAATATTTGACCTGCTGAAAAGTTAGGAGGTGTAATAGTAAATTGTAAGAAGTTAAAAATAGATTCATGCAAAAAGAACACAGTCGAAGCCCTATTCAGAAACAACATTAAAAAATATTGTTCTAAGTAAGGTTAGGTGATTATAACAGTATCACAAAAACTATAACGTCCATTTAAAATACCATCTTTGAAAAACTACATTTAAGAAATATGGAATTTGAATCAATCACATCTGAGGTTAAGCCTAAATTTAACCAACTGAACTTAACAGCTATGTGATTTTAGACAATTTTTTAAAATTCTAGGTGACTGTTTCTCCTGGTGTCAAATGGACCCTGCTGATATTACCATTATAGTTAGAATTTTCTTGGTCTTTGAAAAAATGCTTTTAAATTAGTAGAGAATGCAAATCATTCATAGTAGCTTACAGACTAACTTATTTTTGTAATTTTGCATTTTAAATTATCATTTTTAACTCCCCATCTGAAAAGTGAAACTATTACAACATTAATATTAACACCATCATGAATTGTAAAGAGCGGAAAAGCCATTAAAATTTTGATTAAATATGTGTAAGCAGGACTTGACTATCCAGTGAGCTTAGAATCTATTCAAATATATGTTAGCCTGAAGAACGGAGAAAAAATTTTTAAATGAAGTGATTAAAAGTAACTCATAGAAATTCAGTGGGTTCTCTGTTAGGAATTTACTCTTCAGATATATTTGCCAAAATATGCCAACAGTTATGTCCAAGGTTAATCCTAGGATCACTGTTTGTATTGTGATCTATAAGAAGTAACCTCAATGTTCATTATTTGAGGGCCAATTAAATAAACTCTGGAACATGCATATAACAAAATATTATGCAGACATTAAAAAGAATGAAATAAAACTGCATATGCTCATAGGAACAAGGTCCAAAATCACCTAAGTTAAAAACAAAAGGTACTAATAGGACATGCCACTTCTGGTACAGCTAAGGGAGGAGCTCAGCAAAGCCTCTCCCACAAAAAGCAAAATAAAAACTGAGGAAATGGTTCAAAGTAACCATTTTAGGAGTTGAAAACTGACTAAAGGTACACAGTAAACTGAAAATACAATGTATTTATTCAATAAAAAGTGCTACATTTCAAGTAAGAAAAATGAGTCTGGCCGGCTTGCCAAAGGATGCACCTAGTATTGCTGTCTTGAGTGGCGTCAAGAAACTGACCATCAGGCTAGCCAGAAATTGGACAGAGATTCAGGAAATGAGACAGTCTTGAAAAGCTCGCCACACTCCTCTGGCTGGATGGAAGGCTATGTGCATGGACAGCAAGAAGAGAATGAGGCAAAGCTCTCCATACAACCTTTCCTGAAGGCGAGTACACATATATGCAGAGGACACAGGAGGAATCCCAGAGCAACAGATAAGCCAGGGTGGACATGACGAGAGTCTTCCTGGATCCACTCCCCCATGTACACGCACAGCTCCATCATTAGAGGATGGAAACCTCACTGACACAGTTGTGTGAACACGAGCTCCTGTTGGCTGTCCACTAAGCAGTGCTGACACAGACAACATCCCTAGCAGGCCAGGTTTAAAAATAAAAGCAACAAAACAAAACAACAACAACAAAACACATTAACAGAGATATTATTAGCTGTAACTATGAGGAAGACAGGCTGCAAATTTATTCCAACTAAATTATTAAGGAACTAGAAGACAAAAAAAAAAAAAAAAAACTGTCTGCAACAAAATCCCTCTGGGAAGAAAACAAATCAGATTACAGGTTTGCTATAATATGTTATTGAAAATATAGACTTTTCAGCAAAAAACTAAGAAACATGCAAAGAAACAGGAAAACGTGACCCATACTCAGGGGGAGAAAAGCAGTACAAAGAAACTGTATTGGAGAGGGCCCAGATGTTGGACTTGCAACACAAGAACATTTAAAAAGCATATTACCCGCAATGAAAAATTCACTAGAGGAGTTCAATAACAGCTATGAGCTGGCAGAAGAATTAGTTAACTTGAAGACTGGTCCATTAAAATTATCCAGAGTGAGGTACATGGAGAAAAAAGGATGAAAAATCTTGAATGTCAGAAATTCATGAGACACCAGCATGTGTATCAACATACATGTAACTATAATTAGGGGGTGTGGTGGGGGGTAGAAAGGCAGAAAAAGTTTAAATAGCTGAAAACTTTCCACATTTAATGAAAAACATAAACCTATAGATGCACAAAGCTTAGCCAACAAATAGGATAAACGTGTACATCACACCCAAATTGCTGACAACCAGAGGCAGAAAAAAATCTTGACAGCAGCAAGAGAAAAACAACAGATTATACACAGGAGAACAGTAAAATGATTAATGACTCTTCTCATCAAAAATAACAGAGGTCAGAAGGTAGCAAAGCAGCATATTCAAAGTGCTGGAGAAACAAAAAACAAAAACTATCAATCAATAATTATATTATCTATTTTTTTTGGATGTAGGTGAAATAAAGACATTCCCAGAAAAACAAAAGACTTTTTGCTAGCAGACCTAGGTTACAGGAAAGTCTAAAGAAAAACCTTCAGGCTGAAAAGAAATAACACCATATGGCAACTCTATCCACAGGAAGAAATGAAGGGCACCCAAAATAGTGTAAGTTAATATAAAAGACTCCAGAAAAATACTGTGCTACAAACTAATGTCCCTCATAATTACAGATGCAAAAATCCTTAACAAACTATTAGTAAACCGTATCTAGCAACACATAAAGAATACTACATGCTATGACCAAGTGGGAATTATCCTTGGAATGCAAATGTGGCCTCATATCTGAAATCAACTAACGTAATACACTATTATTCACAAAATAAAGGAGAATAAAACCACACAATCATCTCAGGAGGAAAAAGATTTGCAAAATTCAATACCCATATTTATACATTTATTCAGGATAAAAACTCTCAACAACGAGAAATATAAGAGAACTTCCTCAACATGACAAAGAGCAGCAATAAAAAAACCTACAGCCAACGGTGAAAGGCTGAATGCTTTCCCCCTAGTTTTAGAAACAACACTGCACTGATGGTTCTAGTCAGTGTGATAAGGAACGGAATGGAGTGGAATGGAATAGAAGAGAATAACAACATTACATTAAAAAAAATTAAAGGCATCCATATTGGAAAGGAGCTAGTTAAGTCGTCTTTATTCACAGATGACATGCTCCTGTATTCCACTAATTAGGATTCCACTTAATCATTGTAATGATTCTATTTTAAAACACCACACTGTAACTAATAAACACGGCAAGATCACAAGATACAAAATCAATATACAGAACTCAAGTGTATTTCTATACACTAGTAACCATCTGAAAATGAAATTTTAAAAATTGCACTCACAATAGTATCAAAAAGTATACAATATTTACAAATCAATTTTGCAAAAGGAAAGGAAAAGGCTGATACCCTGAAAACGATAAAACACTATTGAGAAAAATTTTGTAATATCTTTTTTAACAGTGAAGAAACATTTCACGTTCCTGGATTGGAAAACTCAAAATTGTTAAGATGAAAATTATCCCCAAACTGATCTATAGATTCAATATAATATGTATCAAATCCCAGCCAGCTTTTTTTTTTTTTAACAGAAATTAAGAAGTGGATCCTAAAACATATATAAAAATGCTAAGAAGCCAGAAAAGTAAAAAAAAAGCTTGAAAAAGAACAAAGTTGGACAATTTACACAACCTAGATTTCCAGATTTACTTAAAGCTAAAGTAATTAAGAGCATGCTACTGGCATTAAGAGTAGGCATACAAATCAATGAAAAAGAACTTGAGAGTGCAGAAATAAACCTTTACATTTATGTTTAGTAAATTTTCAACAATGGTACTAAGGTACTGAATGAGGAAATGATTGTCTTTTCAACATATGGTGCTAGGAAAACTGGATATTCATCCAGAAAAACATAAATTTAGAGACCTGAAATAAACAAATTAACTCAAAATGGATTTTAAGTGAGAGAATACTGAAAAACACCTAAAGAAAACAGAAAATCTTGGTGACCTTCAGTAGGCGAAGATTCTTTTGGCCAGCCCAGATTCGGTGTGAGGGAAATTAGAGTCTACCCCGGGGAAGGACTGTAGGGGTCACGGGATAAAAGGTGCTACTGCAGCCATCTTTGGAAAAGAGAATCTGTCTCACCTGGCTGGAGACGCACTGCCTGCGCCACACTGCATCATCACCAAAACATACACCTCTCCTTAGCTGTGGTCTTGTCAGGGTTTCAGTTTCGTAGTCATTTGTATGAAAAACTGATTCATATCTGACTTTGCCATGAAACTCCATGAGAGATCATGTATTTTATTAGTTCACATCTGCCTATCACATAGCGAAGCCCTTAGAAATTTTGTTTTTAAACTAAATGAAGAAATAGATTGTCATATTTGCTCATGGGAATTAAAGAAAATACTAGCCATTTCAGTTCCCAGGTTATTACATACTTAATGCAATTCCATGTCCTGGCTTTTTAAAGGCAAAAGTGATTTAAATATCCTTTGCCTATAAATATAACAATTGTTTTCCTCAGACATAGTATAATCACAGTACAAGTGCTGTAGTATGTAAGTCAATCCACCAAACTAGCCTAGGATGACCAAAGACAGTCTTATCCAGAGAACTATTTGACAGATGTGTCAGTTTCTCTAAAATAGTCTGCAGCGCCGAAGTGTTGAATACTTTATGATTCTTTTTACCAAGAGCATGCAAATGACATAAAAAGTCCTTTTATCAAGAGCATACAAATCACACAAAAGACTTAAATCAATTTTTGTAACAGAGGTAGAGATGTATTCCCTTTAAATTGTCACATCCTTAGCAATGTCAAGGTGTCTGCAAGGGTTAAAACAGATAGTCAATTTTTAACAAAACATCCAAAATACTTGGCAGAAGCTAGCTAAATAGCCCATGCCCTCTGTGCTCATTATGGTTATGTCTGTTACTATATTTATCATGTTGTACTGAAATCATCTATTGATGTTTCTCTTTTCCTCTAAATTACATAATATATTATACTAAACGAGGGCAGGGACTGCTTTTATTCAAGTCTGCATGCCAACACCAAGCACCGTGCATGGCACGCAGAAGGCACTAACGGTTTTGTGTTGAAGAACAAAAAATTTGTAAAGTGTCACATAAAATCGTAGGAAAAGTGTTTCAAAACCTGAACTAGGGATTGTGCTATGCAAGTTTTTTAGCTATGTAACCTTGGCCGTATTATTGAATCTTTCTGAAATTCCAACACCTCATATATAAAGAAGGAATGATGCCCAGTAATTCACAGGGACACTGTAAGGTCTACATGAGGTGATGTCCATACAGCTTTTCAGCGGAAAAGGAGCTACGCAAATAACAGTTACAGACAAGAATTATCAAGGATTAAAGCAAAGACTTTAAAGTACAAGTTAACAATCAAGAAAAATTGTACTAACAGGGATGAGGAACTTTTTGATTTCTTCCAAAGCATGTCCCATCCTGGCATAAGCTTCTGCAGGTGGGGCAAACACTTCAATGAGAACATGGAGATCATCATTGAGATGGAAGTACTTTGCTTCTCCACTTTTCCTCAACTCTTCTTCCTGGAAAAAAGAAAAAAGAAATCCCATTCAAAAATGTGTCATTGTAAGAAATGAAAAAATAAAAAAATAAGTAAATAAAAACTAATCCCCCAAAATAAAAACAATCCATTTGGCATGCGGTTGTCACAGAAAATCCACGCAACAGTAGACACCACTCTAGAAAAGAAGGTTTAAGCTACAAATGTCATCCTGATATTCCCAGGCTTTTACACACACTCCAAAGGCTTCCTACTGCTGCTGGAATAACATCCCACTCCAGATGCTGACTTGTAGGAGCTCCATCATCTGCTCACTTCCACTGCTAGGCTGTCTTCACCTTCTCCAGTCTCGTTTGCTCAACCCTCAGCAGCAGCTGCCCATGCTTCCTTTGTGCTTCTCAACCTGGCTGAGCTCACGTGCTCACTTCTACACTGGCTATGTGTGTCTGTGATGCTGGTACAAGGCACTTACCACTATCTGAAATATCTTATTTAAAAAAACATGTCTATTTTCTCTTAGTAAAAAGTGATTACCATGGAGCAGACACTGTGACTGCTTTGCTTAGTGATGCATTTTCCATGTCTAGAAAAGTGCTTGGTATACAGATGTTCAACAAAGATTTGTTGAATGAATGATTAAACATTCATTCATTGCTATGTCAATTTGCTCGTTCACATATTCATTCAAAAAACATTTCTACATACCAAGCACTACATTCTGAGAATAAAACAGTGAATAAAACAAAATGAAAGACTTTATTACATTATTTTACACAATTATGACAAAAGTTTTTAATCTTTGTTTCCATAATGAAATGCAGGAGGAAAACTAGGAGGAGAAAAAACAGATTGTTAAGGAACTCCTGATTTTGCTCCCCTGCCTTTTCCTAACTAACCTTCAATGTTAGGTCCTCATTTCAGAATCTGGGTCTTCCATTAGTCTTTGTTTCCAATATTAATATCAGACAGATTAAGATTAACAGAAATCTGAGACTAATTTCCAAAAGATAAGAAATCTTTCTAGTCTCTCAAAAAGGCTATCCCATAACCAAGGGAACCCCAGGAATTCCTGGCAATACCACCTTTTAATTTCACAACTAAGCAAGAGGCCAATGATGAAATGCTAGAAGCACATAAACCTTGACTTCACCCTTGAAGGATTCAACTTCTGTGATTTGACTATTTGAACTCTTATGAAGAAAAGAAAGAGTAATACACAGAGCCGGAGATGAGCATGGGATTTACTCAGCTATACTTTCATCTCAGCTATGCTGGTCCTAGCCATGCGAGTTTAGACAGACTGTATGTAATCCAATACTTAATTTGCAAAATCTGTTTATTGGTAGCACATTATGTTAATGCAGAACTACTGAGAACACAAGGGACAGCTTTATACAAATGCTGGTGAAAGGAGACAGTGTATACACTACCTAGTCCACTGCCTAACATACAGTAGGCACCAACACATGCTAGCTTCCATCATATTACTAGAAGTATGCCAGAAACTGAATGAAAGGAAAAAACATAAGGGAAGGTATGTAAATATAAGCTGCCACAATATTCTATAAATTTCCTTTGAAATTTGTTTTGACTATAAAAACCATTATCTTATGCCAACTCTTCATTGTTCTAATCAGAACATTTCAACCATCTGATCTGAATCTCTCTCTTTGCTCAAGTTTTAAAAATTGGATTCTATGTACAGCAATTCATCTCTGAAAGCACAAATTATTGAAACAAACATTTATCCTTTTCTAATAGAGTACCAAAATAATGATTTTAATTGTTCATTCTTATTCAAGCATTTTTATTTCTATCACAAACTTAAGCAGGACAGAGAGGCTTTCTTATCATAGCTGTAGCCATGGTACAATTCCACAGAGGAGTTATTACCAAACCACTCTATAGATTAATGATGAGAGGCAATGTGTTATTTGGAGAAACACATAGATGCTGAAATTCTGCATTAAACCCCTAATCCAACATTTATTGTATGACTTGGGCAGGTTACATTACCCTCATCTTAAAGGGGTGATTTTTAAGTGGGGAAAATAATAGTATAGTACTTATCTCAGAAGGCTGTTATGGTAATAAAGGAGTTAGCAAACAAAACATCTTTAGGATGAAGCCTTGCACCTAATAAGCACTCAGTAAATGATAAATGTAGTAATGCTAATTATTATATAACTATCATTTTATTTATTCTATTATGTATAGTATAGACGATGCAGGCAAAACATCCCGCACCAAGTTTGGCACAAACTGAAGGCTCAACAGACCAGAGCATTGTCATGATTATTATGCTATGTAACCAACTGATATACATCAGTAATGACCCCCATAATTTCATAACGTAGCGAATAAATGCAGAAAATAAATTATATTCACATTAGATTTTAAATAGTGAACACTTTTAAAATCTAAAAGGATGAGATTAAAATAATAAGGGAATCTCTTTAGAAATAAACATATTAACAGATAACTTTTGAAAACTAAAACTAGTAAAAAGGATCAACTGAAATCAATATTCAAGAATTCAGGCAGGCCGGGCGCGGTGGCTCAAGCCTGTAATCCCAGGACTTTGGGAGGCCGAGACGGGTGGATCACGAGGTCAGGAGATCGAGACCATCCTGGCTAACACGGTGAAACCCCGTCTCTACTAAAAAATACAAAAAAAAAAAAAACTAGCCGGGCGAGGTGGCGGGCGCCTGTCGTCCCAGCTACTCGGGAGGCTGAGGCAGGAGAATGGCGTGAACCCGGGAGGCGGAGCTTGCAGTGAGCTGAGATCCGGCCACCACACTCCAGCCTGGGTGACAGAGCGAGACTCCGTCTCAAAAAAAAAAAAAGAATTCAGGCAGTGACGATAATACAGCAGATGGGATACTAGTATAATCTTGTTTTTGTTGTTGTTGTTGTCGTTGTTGTTGTTGTTTTGGTTTTGGAGACAGAGTCTCGCTCTTTCACCCAGGTTTGAGTGCAATGGCTCAATCTTGGCTAACTGCAACCTCCGCTTCCTGGGTTCAAGCAATTCTCCTGTCTCAGCCTCTGGAGTGGCTGGGATTACAGGCGTGTACCACCATGCCCGGCTAATTTTTATATTTTTAGTAAAGACGGGGTTTCACCATGTTGGCCAGGCTGGTCTCGAACTCCTGACCTCAGGTGATCCCGCCGCCTTGGCCTCCCAAAGTGCTGGGATTGCACGTGTGAGCCACCGTGACTGGCCAGTATCCATTTAAGTTGCAAACCTGTCACTTAAATGATCATCTGTGGTCACCCTCAGTAAAATGCTTTTGAAAGAATGACTGATGGATCACGTGACAGAGGCTACAGCACAGTATGGGACAAAATGGGGAGGGGAGTACAGGTAGGCAAGAGGTAGACAAAGCTGATGGAAAAGAGTTGAGAGAGAAAATGACAGACTGGGGGCTTTACGTTGTTATCAGTTCAGGCCCAAAGAGCCAGAAGCAAGCTAGAGTGCACTGTTTGCAGCCACAGGTTGACGGGGTCAACAAACAGATGCAGAGTTCAAGTCTGTGTGCAGCTGAATAAAAATGCAGATGCCCAGCCATCTCTTATGTGAGACTCAGGACACTGTCTGGATAACAGCAAAAACCTAAGAATAAGTTAAACCTGAGAACAAACTGACATTTGGGAGGATTCATACAACTTCGAGTACTCCAATAGTGAAATGCCACAGAGCCTTCCACAAGGCAAAAGCCTGTCTGGTGATCCTTTTCCCATGTTGCTTACACAGCTGAGGTAGTTCCTTGAAGGGAGATGACAATTCTCACGCTTCACTACTCCTCCTCCTTATCATCTCCTGGCCTACGATCAATCTCTGCTTAATCAAACGTGCAGAGAACAAGAGAGCTATGTTAAACCCAGGGAAAAGGCTGCTTGCATACAGTAACTATATTTCCTAGTGTGTGAGCTTCCTCCTAGTCCTCCCAAAACAATGAATTTCTCTAATAAACCCAGATAATATATTCAAATTCTCTGAATCTCAGATCCCAGCAAGCATCAGGGACATTTTACTAGAGTGACTTTACACCAAGGAGAGGAAACACTTAGCCAGTTTGAGAATTAACAGAACTGATTCTGACCTAACGCCACTCCCCTGAGGGCCACCAAGCAGAGTGGGGCTTACGAGACTAGAAGGTAAGGAGACTTGTGGTCCCAGTGCACTGACAGTGGGTTCAGTGGATTCTAAATCCACAATGTATGCTACTCCCCTCCCTGGTTCCCGAGGATCTTGATAAAATATACACAATCAGCCACTTGCAGAATCACCATATTGATTCGCAAAGACATAAAAATGAAAGAATCAGTGAATAGGTGATAAATGATCTGGAAAAGAGGGCCAAGCATGTAAAAACAGGGTGTCCCATGCAAATGCAGAGCAGGCATTCAGCCAGGTAGTCAAGAGGATTCATTGCAGCAGATGCTAGAGCACCTTATTCCCCAGTAGTCTCCATGCAACTCAAGGTGCTCATCAGCAAAATGGCCACGGTGGCTGGGAGGGAAGTTGCATTACTTCGTAATACAGATCCCGTCAAAAAGGATGACTGGCTATTGACATGCTGTGTGTCCAATATGCCAACAACAGAGAACCTTGATATGACAATATAATCTGGAAGGCCCACCAAGCCTTGACACTAAGCTGATAATATTTAGGATCCCTTTTATTATATGGGTAGTCAGGCACTTGCTGCTAACTTGGGCATACAATCCAGATAAAGCTTTGCCTTCCTTGTTTCCCTTCTACCTGTAAAATTCTTGGTGGATGCCCTGATTACTACCACTGTATGCCTCAAAACACTGCTTCTGACCAAGCAGTGGTTCCGACCAACCCCCTTAGCAACAAACTAAGTAAATGGGACACTGGAATCCTGCTTGTGGGTTTCACTGCTCATATCGTGCATTACCAGATGGCCTTATTAGAGCATGAACTAAGATATCAGCAAGGGTAGAGAACTTTCCTGCAAAATACACATAATTTCTGACCAACTGGCCAAATATATGTTTTCATTTTCTCCTACTGCCAGAATAGATGAGTCAGGGAATTGAAGTCATAATTTAAGACAGTAATGTTTAGTGAGTAATTAAAAAAACCAGGCCATGCACTGGAATCATTTCAAACACCTACTGAAATTCATTTTGAGGCTCTACCCTAAACAAGTAGAGGTAGGGGAATCTGTATTTTTAAACAAAATCTGATACATGTCATGTTTTCCATTGCTGTCGAAAATATATGGGTGCTGGTATCAGAAAACCATGGGTTTATTAACCATGTTAGTCGAAAACAAAAAATTTCCCAAGTTAACCCAGATAATACACTCAAGTTCTCTGAATCTCAGTTTCCTTACAGGTAAAATGAGGAAAATATTATCTCCCACCATTTTTCCAAGGATAACATGAAGGAACACATGTAAAATGTTTCACACAGTGCCTGACTCACAGTGGCAGTTCAATAAACAAATACTGGCCATTTTTATTATAAAAGCTATTATTTAGATAGCCTTTTTGTGAGGATGTTGGGAGTGTGTTGAAATCATCTGTGTTTAAAAAATCACTGTTCAACATTGCACGGTATGTGATCACTCAATGTGGATCTGATTCTCAGTAAATCTTTTAATAATGAGAAAACAACATGTGTCTTTAGAAAACAATGTAAGTGACACACATTATGATATGAGAAAATTCCTTTCAGAATTGGCATATTTAAGAAAATGATCAATAAAAATAATAGTATTTTTAGCTGGTTAAAAAAATGACTATTAATGTGAATACATCTAAGTAGAACAATTATGTGTTAGAACAATAAGCAATTACTAAAACACTTAAAATCAATTTTAATAACATTCTAAAATGCATACAATATCAAATAAAAAGCAAAAATAATAAAAGTATATACATTATAAACTCAACTATATGTAATGTCTGCACAGAAAAAAAGACTCCAAAAACACTAATCTAAAATGCAAACAGTAACGATGAGACTATAGATAGCTTTTATTTCTTTTCACGATAATTTTAATGTTATCTTACTTCCTACAAGGTGACATATTACAACTGCAATCAAAACTTTAAGTATTATGCTTTTGTTTAATGTATGACTATAAATGTTATAGATGCAGGTTTAGGTTACTACATAATCTGAAGCTGACCAGAGTGACTCAATTTTCTAAACAGTACCACAAATAAATCCCCTTATGTAACTATATATGAATACAGTGGACAATATAAGAGTACATAATATAACATAACTCACAACTTAGCCATTTTCTATAATTAATATTACCTTGGCCTTGTCTCTCATGGAACCTTTCCCAAGGATGGACATTTTTGTCAAGGTTTCTTCTTGTAAACGCTTCAGAGAATTGCCACGTGGACCCAGAAGTTTCCCCACAAAGTTGAACTAGGAAAAATAAACAACCAAATTTGTAGCATTTATATCTGAAGGAAATTTCTTAATCTTGAACATTAAGAAACACTGTAGTGTTCTACACATCACTGATTAATGGCAAATATTTAAGTTCCTGCTATATGCATCAAAATATGATGTTTCCCACAAACCACATAAAACGGGGCTAAACGTAAAATAAAAAACCCTGATATATTTCTTTATATTTATTTCAGTGATGGCTACATTCCACAACTGTGAATGAAGCTAATTTCCCAGAATTCCTTGGTTGCTATCCTAACTGTTTCAGCACACGTTGAATACCACCATGAATGAACACTTACAGGATGAGAACGTAGGTGAGAAAAAATGACAGCAGGTGTCTCTAACATGCACTACACCGGTCACTGTGGAATATCTGGTTCTTCTACCTGGTCAGCCCTTAGATCTGGTTACTCAATCAGTGAGAGTACTGGCCTAGATGAGTTCTTAAGCATTTGGTGGCTAATGGAAGCTTTACAACAAAATTTATTGCTTCTAAAATAACTAGCTATGGGAATGTGGGCCATTTATTTAACCTTAGGTGTCTGGGGTTCCTTATTCAACAAGCAGAATAGTAGTGAATTAATTAAGGTATGCCTTCTGTAACCAGACTACCATGATTTAAAACCTAGCCTTTTCTATTTGCCAGCTGAGTAACCCTGGGCAAGTTACCTAACCTGTCTATACCTCAGTTTCTTCATCTGTAAAACAGGAATGACAACAAGACCTGACTTCATAGGGCTGTTCTGATGATTCAGTCAGTCAATATAAATACTGTTTAAAACAATGCTTGCCAGATAACAGACACTCAATACATACATCTTGAATAAAAAAAATATAAATAATCAGGAATTTCATACAATTTTTAAAAGCCTTGCTATAATTAAGGTAAATCATGACTACTTCTTGCTTCCAAATAGAAAATCAGCAGGGAGGAAGCTGTTCGCCTTGGCAAGATGCTTGATTACAAACTCACAGAGCAGCCACTTCTTCTGCGATCCATGCCACTGCTGCGCTGCTGTTTCTAAGAGAAAATTGTTCCTCAATTTACCTAACTATGGCAATTGAAGTAATTTTCCTGAAATAAGTACTTATCACTTTAAAAAATCTAAATGGTATTTTTTCCTTCCCACTTTTAATTTTATTGGTCTTCAACCAAAACTCAAATATATATTTTTAATCTTTGCATGTAATTATTTTTTGCTTGTTAAAATGTCATTTTCAGTAAAATATTTTTAAATATAAAAGTTATACTTGCAGAGTTTGCAAAGTCGAATACTACTACAGGGTGGAAAAAGTGGAGTAAATGGGAGCAAGAATCACGTGGGACTGGGTACTGACCATACAATCCCACCTGATTCTAGATCCCCATTCACTTTTATTATCTTTCTGACAATTCTATTATTTGGACCTTGGACATCCTGAGATGGATTGCTATCTCTAAATTTCTCTTTTATTATTTGTATCTGTTTTACTTTCTGGAGAATTTAACTACATTTCCTATATACCTATTGATTCCTTCATTTTTGCTATCAAATGTTTAACTATGAATAAGACTGTCTTATAGCTGTTTCTTCTTTATGGTGTTTTGTTTACATTTTGTGGAAACAATGACATTTCTCATCCTTTCTGAAGATATTAATGACAGCAGCCTGTCCCCACCTTGGAGTTTAAAGTACCTGCTTCTTTCAAGAGTCTCCCCTTCCTCATTTTGTGAGCTGCTCCCTTTCTCTTTTATGGGATTTTATCAGATGTCTGGTAATCCTCTACTATCTGTTCTTAAAAATTCAGGATTGCTGACTGGAAGTTCTGTTTTCATACATGGGACTTGGCAAGAGTAGTCTTCACTGTAAACATGGCAGCTGAGTTATTTTATCAAGAGCTACTGAAATATCAGTATCTATATTTCTTTTCACTTGGGTGAGGCACTTCCCTGAAGAGAAACTCCTCAACCTTTTAAGAGGAGGTGTTAAGTCCAGCTGCCAGAATACTGGGAATCCCATCACTAAGCACACACACACTTTTAAAGGAAACAATTCCCTCATTTTCAGTGTGACATCTCACCCTCATCCTCAGTTGTATCTGTCTGTGTCTTAGAGCCTCACAGTTCTCCAATTCGACCTCTTCAAGAAACCTCTGGTCTTTTGCTAGAATGTGGAGGGGCAGATGCCTGGTTTTATAAGATGAGAACATCTTGTGATCTAACTACTTCTTATACCTTTCAACCAAGTCTACTCTTGTCAGCTCTACTCCATAAATCCACCTTTACCATAATTGCTATCTACAATTCCTGAGGGCTCTCGAGTTTTCCCACAGTAATGAACATGTTTCTGGTTGAATTCTTCTCCGCCTGCCAGCTCAGGGTTCTGCTTTCTCTGGTCTCCATTACCATTTATCTATCTATTTTGCAAGCACCAAAATTTTATAGACATCATTTGCCTATTGTCTCACTCTCCCATTCTTGTGATCTTCATAAATTTATGCCTTTTTATTTCATTTATATTTATTTTAAGAGGTTTCAAAAAGGGAGCAAAAATAAATTTTGATAGTCAGATAGTCATAATTATCTTGCATCTTAAGTGGTCAAATAGTTCCCAAGTGATAAAAACTAAGAGGCTTTAGAAATCATCCAATCCAAACATCTAATTTTATATGGAAGAATCTGAAGTCCACAGACAGATATGATTGATTAAAGGTCACTTGACAGCATTCTAGGCAAAAAGAAAAAGCATTTTATATGACCTTTATATACCTTTAGGGGTTTATTTTTTCCACTTCTGTTAGTGTTTTGTTCACAAAAGGTATATAAATGAATACTGTGACAACCAGAAACACTTTTATTTTCCCTTCTTTTTCCTCTTAACTCGGTTGGTTCAACCATTATCTCCCTGTCAAGTTAGTTCAATCTCCCCAGTCAAATTAACCCTCCCGAGTCTCAGACTTTTCATCCACAAAACACAGATCATACTACCTACTGCGGGTGCAGGTTGCATGAATTAAATAAGAAAGTATATGAAAATCACCCACGAGAGCAGCCAGCAGATTGTGTATACTTGATGCCAAATTAGTAAGTAATAAATAGATGAATTTAACTGTTGTGGATATATACAATTTTATCTGAACAAGACCCACCTTCTCTGGAACTGCCGCCCCTTCAGAACCTATGGCAAGTGGGACAAGGCTACCAAGGGAGCCACCACACTGAAAATGGCATGAGCATGGCATGACCTGGCCCAGGCCACCCAGATCGGCCATGGAATTGGTCTTTGACTGGAAGTCAAGAGATTCTGAAATTTAGAACTAATTATGTGGCTACTGAACGTCCTGAGAGCTGAGTCACAATAGTGGTAATGTGCTTGGTTGCTCTGTCAGGTTCTCAAACTGCAGATGTTGCATCACCTTCCTGTGGGACATGTGGAAATATTTAGCATGTTTATTCGGTTGTCACAATGACTAGGGTCACTACTGGGACTTACGGGCAAAGGCCTATAATGTCGGACATCAGAAATAGATGGTCCCGCCCTTCACAGAAGTGACCTGTTTAAAATGTCAGTTGTGGCCCGGGTAAGAAATACTGCTAGAGGGAAAAGCCACAGACAATTTCCTAGGCTTAAAGTCCTTATTACTATCTTCTCCATTTGCAAGTTCAATTCCTCCATGCATTCCATATGATACCCTAAGGTAGGTTTTATTTGTTGTTGCTTCTTGTTTTTTTTTTAAGAAAAAATCCTGCAAGCTAGTCACAGTACTCGCAACAAGAAAAGGCCTCACCAACAGATGGACTGAGTATGTATTTTGGACTTTCTGGATGACACAAACAATAAACAATGAAAGCAGCACAGTTCTCTTATTTGCCATTAGTCCCATAACACCTCCTGATGTCCACTTGCTATGGGTTCTGAAGGGGTGTCATCACACAGTGCCCCCATCTTATCAGCAATGTGAACACAGTGGTTTCTTAGCATTTCTAGCCTTCAGTTTCATAATTTCCAGGTGTGGCTTATAAAAGTCACTACATTTCAGGGTTATTATGAAGATTAAAATATCAGATAAAGTGCTAAGCGCTGTGACAATGTTGAATTTTACCTAAGCAGCCCTGTGCACCTAAAAGCAGTGATGATTAAGAAATCTTCCCACCCTTTTGTGTTTCTGGAAAGTGCTTGTTGCAAAGGACCACTCTTACCCACATGATTTAGATAAGACTCACAGATGATCCTTTATTTACCTACAGCAAGAACAGACACAAACCCTCAACATTTCCATTATTTTGCCCCTCAAAAATTAGCTGAACTGTTTGTTTCCACTGATCAATCAGAAAAAGACATATATCCTGAGTTAGCTAAACTTTGCTTCCACTTTTCTCCTTTCTTCAGACCCCTGAACTTTGACCCATCTTCAGTCTGAACCAGCAGACAAGCTCTACCCGAAGGACCTTTTGGAAAAAAAGCCAAAGGGGTAGTGTTGTCTGATCACCGTCCCATCCTGCCACTGCCACCCATTCATCCCACTGCCCCACACCGTTCTGGCCTCAAGCACTTCACCCAAGAAACGAAAGCCCTTTTCTGCCTGATTCCTGAGATGTAACTTACAGTTTTCACGGTCAGGTCTTTCTCCCTTTTTAATAACCCCTCTCCCTATTGCCCATAGTCTCTTTCTGTGCTCTTGCAATCACCTTTTCAAATAGTCTCTCCTTATCCATGTCCTGATTTGCTTTTTATTTTAAAACTATATCTGCAAGACAGTAAGAAATAAGAAAATACATTTTAACATTCATTTGTATAAATAATCTAATTTGTCCATTAATACATATTATTAATATTAATAAATATTCATTTATTAATATTAATAAATATTCATTTATTAATAATTTTATTGTTCACTTACATGGAAATTATCATTTTACTAATTTGCAAATTATAATTCCTAAGACTAATAATTTTTCTCCGGATGTCAATTATTGTATCTCTCACAGACACACAAATGTTACATTTTTAAACACAAACCATCCAAAGTCCCATTATTTTCTCCATTAAAGATTAGCTGAACTGCTTGTTTCCACTAGTCAGGAAAAGTCACATACCCTGAGTTGGTTTTCGAGTGATTATGAAGATGGTATAACAACATATAGTAAGTATATTTGAGTTTCACTGCATGATGTATAAGCTACATTAATTATATTATTCACTGACAAAGACCAAATGCCTTTCTGAACTGGCTTTAATTGATCTAAACTATATTTGTGACATGACACTGTTCCTTGGGGAGCAATTACAGTTAAGCTGTCATTTCATAAACAACTAAATCTCAAGAACATGTCATGGTCCCCATTAAAAGGTTTCCCGTAACTGAGTGCTCACCAAAAAGTTGATTAGTATAATAAAGGGCTATTTTACTGACCTCTAACACAACACTCAACACTGAACTTGGAAACTCCGCCACCACAGCTTCAAACATGCTCTTCTTCCAGAGTCCCTTAGCCCAGCAAATGGAGCCACCGTCTTCGCAGCAACAGGCCTGAAGCCTGCCACCTACTGCATGAAGGCACTGACTAGGCCTGTGTGTTCACTGCTTTCTCTCTCCAACATGAATAGAGAGGGCGTTTAATACATCTTAATGATCTAATGAGTTACATGTTAATGATTTTACCTCCGAAACATCTCTTAAACTTGTCCATTTTCTTCAGTCCTACCACAACCACCCTAGTCTAGGCCCTCATCTCCTCTCCCTGGACCACTGCAGAGTCTTTTCTCTGTATCCACTTCCATTTCCCTCAATCAACAGAAAGGTCTTTTTAAAACACAAGTTGCCCATATTACATCTCTGCTTAAAATACGACGATGTGACTGTCCTGCGAACCTGAGTGCCAATGTTTTGCTACTGCTGTGAAAAGCCCTCCCGGAGCAAGCTCTGGCTCACCTCTCTAGCCTCAACACATTTCTGCTTTTAATTTTAGCCATTCGGGATTTTTTTCAGCTTCTCAAAACTGCTGCGCTCCAAGAACTGCACATTCAGTTCAGACGTACAGAGTCGGAAGGAACGTCATATCCACCCTTTAAACAATTAAAAAAAAAAAAACCTGGACAGAAAGCAAATTAACACTGAAGTCCCTGGGCAAAAATTATTTCTCCCTGTAGGTATCTCTGTCCAGGCATCTACAGGGAGGAATAAAACTCAAGCATTTGCTCATCTGGGGTGGGCTAACATGAGAGTATGAAGCCCTGGAAACCACCCAATTAGAAAAGATGAAACCTTCTTAAAAGCTTTTTCTGCAAAAAATCCCTCCTAGCCCCCAGGCACTCACAGAGAAAGTCAAAGAGAATAAAGAAACCACTTCCTCTGGGGAGCCAGTGGGGGATAAGGGATTGGTGAAATCCGCCCAGACCCACCTATCCTATATCCTTCTCCTGAACAAAAGCCTAATCTTCAGGAGGAATCGGTGTTTAAGGCACCATCTTAGAAGCAGAGACCATGCCCTCGCCACACAGTAAACCTGCCAGTGCCTTGACCTTGAACTTCCCAGCCTCCAGAACTGTGAGAACATAAATTTCTGTGCTTTATACATTCCCCAGTCTCAAGTATTTTATGGCAGCAGCACAAATGGACTCGGATACCTTCTGGTATTTAAAAAGAAAAGTCACATTCTGCAAAATTAAGTGACCCATAGGATAAAAAAAGAAAATTTCTAGTAACAGTATTTTGCAATTGAGTTAAACTTCTTGGCCTAACACACATACAGATATATAATAACTATTCTATCCCATAAAAACCATAATGTTATATTCAATTAAAGACATCAAAACTTTTTTCAGAACAAACTATATTCTACAGAAACTATGAGTCCCTATTTGCAAGTAACAGGTATAAACTACATGGTTTTCACACAACCTTAACTGACTTGGCAATGAGAATATTAGGGACAGAAAAGTTCCACTTTAAGGCTATCTTGGTTATCCACTACTACATAAGAAACTACTTCCAAATTGAATGATCTTGAAAAATAACTGTCTCATTTATTTGCTCACAATTCATCAACTTCGGCACTGTTGGGGGCAGATGGGCTCATGAGTTAGTGGTGGCTGTCAGGGGAGACCTCGATTCCTGCTGGTTTGCCTGACTCTTCACCTGAGTATCTTAAGCTTCCGCTTACCATGGTAGCCTCAGCGTGATAGGTTTGTGCATGGTGTCTGATTTCCAAGATGAGAAAAGCAGAAGCTAGAAGTCTTTCCTAAAGCTCGGGCTCGGAACTGGCATTGTGTCAGTTCTGCTGCGTGCAATCAGGTAAGCGAGATGCAGAGTCAGACAAACTCCAGGAAGGCACCACGCAGGGCCTGAAAGCTTGCATGTGTGGTCATGGGGGCAGAGCACAATATGTACACTACACCACTGATAAAAATGACAAAGCATCACCGATCAAGAAGTCAAATTTTAATACCCTCAAACATTACGGTCTTTTCTAAGGCCTGGCGAGCTACCCGCCTGCCACCTTCTTTTTCCTAAGTTGGGAAGCAAGGTGGTGATTTCTCTGAGCGCAGAAACCCTGTCTTACTCATCTTTGTACCTCAGTGACTGTCTAGAACAGCACTAACTTATGACAGGCAAGAGATATTTCATGCATACAGAAGTGAATGACAAATGCCAACTGAAATTAATGCCCAAAAAGTATTAATCACTACCCAAGACGTTAATTAAAACAAAACCTAGAATACACTACACAGGCAGAAACGAAAGGAAGCACATGTTTGGTATATGGGGTCTAACTGGCCAACAAGGACTTGTAATTGAGCTTAAGTTCTAAGTGTTTATTTAAAAATGTTTAAAAAGACACCCGAGAAGAATTGTAAAATAAAGGATATTAGTATTAGATAAACAATGTAAATTTATTTCTCTAGAGGTGGGTCTAAAGTAGAAAGTAAAAAGGAGGATATAAGGAATTTTTTAAAAAAAAGTTTGGATACAGTACAAGATACAGACAGTTCTCGACTTACAATGGTTCAACTTAGGATTTTTTTGACTTTATGATGGTGTGAAAACAAAACACGCGCAGTAGGAAACTTTATTTCCAGTATCCATACAACCATTCTGGTTTTTCAATTTCAGTTCAGTATTTGATAAATTACATGAGATATCCAAGACTTTATTATAAAATAGGCTTTGTGTTAAATGATTTTGCCCAACTATAGGCTAATGTTGCGTGTTCCCAGCATATTTAAGGCAGGCTAGGCTAAGTTTTGATGTTCAGTAGCTTAGGTGTGTCAAATATATTTTTGACTTACAATATTTTTAACCTACAAGGGGCCTATTGGGCAAAAACCCCACTGTAAGCTGAGGATCGGTATATATCGCAAATCAGTTTAACAGCTAAGAAACTGTGAGAAAGGAAGAAGGCCAGAAAGCAGGTCCATCAGTACATCCCATGGTGACAGCAAATGTAAACACTACCTATAGGTTATTACCTCAAATATTCCACAGTAAAGGTAAGTTAGGCAATGTAAGAATTATCCCCACCCACATTTACACCTTTGCTCCTTCCGTGGGTACTGTGTGTGTATACACACACATATTTATCTATCTAAAAATCATATGCTTGTCCTATCACTGGTTAATACTGCAATACTTACCTAGGCCAAGAGATTCATCATTAACACTACTATACATAGAGAAATAGTTCCGATTGAGAAGACTGTTCTTGTCATATCCAACTGGATCATAGTTGTTTTTAATTTTTTTATAAGGCTGAGTTGTACTAGGCACAAAAGAAGTATCAGCTCTGTAGTTTTCTCACTAATTTAGATTGTATTTATCAACAACCTTTAATTAACACTGTCTTTTGCAGTAATATTTGCCCACTGGAGGACATGTTTAATTAAAACTAGCTAATATAACCCATAAACCTGCAACCAGGCACATATGAATAGCTGTATGCCCCAGTACACTTGAAGCAAATGAATTACTAAACAGTGTTTTGTTTTCACATCATCATAAAGTGAAAAAATCCTAAGTTGAATCAATGTAAGTCAAGCACTGTCTGTATCTTATACTGTATCTAAACTTTTTTTTTAGAAAATTCTTTATATCCTCCTTTTTACATTCTACTTCAGACGCTCATCTAGCAAAATACATTTATATTGTTTATCTAATACTAATATCCTTGTGAGATCCATTGTGGAATACCCCCTTTCACTTCAGGATACTGTCTCAAAGTGCATATAACTTGACTTAGATGAGTCATGTAAGGGTACTGTATTAATCCCTGCACTAAATATTAATAAAGTTTAATTTCTTAAGAGCATACACTCTGGAGTCAGACTTCTAGGGTTCAAGTACCTGCTACTTAGTAACTTTTAGCAAGTTACTCAACTTCTCTTCTGCGTTCTTCCATGTTTTTCATATGTTAACAGGAAATAATAACGTCTATCTCACATTATAAAGATTAAATAAGTTAATAGTAAAGTGCTTAGAATAATGTCTCGCACACAGAAAACCATTCCGTGTGTGTACACACACATAAACAGAAGTCTACACGTAAATAGAAGTTCTACTGTATTTTCCCAGCACCTAATTGTATTAGAAAGCATGCACCCCTCTTTGGAGAACACCACCCAAGGACTCGCTTTCTGTACTTTACTGGGGAGAACAAAAACTGTCAAAGAACATCTTTAGTTTATAATCTACACTTACCTATTTTCTGCCCAAGGACAAAAATACAAAGGGAGAACAAACAAGGTTTATTTTCCCTTTATTCTCTTGAAATGAAAGAACAGATCAATACCTTTATTAGCGCAATGGGACATTTTAAGTTTAATCTTGACCACTAACATAATGATTACTTAAATAAATTCCCCTTCTTGGTATTCAGGATTCTGATCTCATTTGAATTATATCAGTGTAGTAAATGCCAAACTCTAAACAATAGTAAACCTAACAATGGACTTCGGACCATGGCATTCACATGAAATGGAGTAGCCTCCTCAGAAACAAAACCCTTGTTTCTTAGCATAGTTGCTGAGTCGAGCTTAGCACTGTAAAATCATTTTCAAGATTCTGATAATCACCCCTGAAAATAACAATCACTTTTTACATGGGCATTTTAACGTCCTAAGAGTAAGTCATTCCAAACTTGTGTTTAGGTGTTTGTTTATTTCAATATCACAAATATTTCAGAGTTCTCATCTAGATATATACAATTCCATGCCCAAGTAAAGCACTGAAGGCATTCCAGAATATATTCCTTATGATTTAAACAAATGTTATGATCCACTATTTCCCATAATGAAGTCATTCTAGCCCAATAGTTATTCTACCCTTCTCCCTCATGTCTGTTAATGTCCTGAATTTATTCTTAAAGACTAAATTTAATTTCATTCATAATTATTTCTCTAGAAATAACTCTCCATCACTCCTTTAAATTCCATGCTGTGCCTCTACTTTTGTAATATTAAGTCAATCTTTAACCTGTATTATTTAGTAAAATTTATCGTTTCCCCTATTAGATTATGAATTACTGGAGAGTAAGTAGGACCCACATTTAATTAACCATTTTTCCTATATAATGGTTTCTCAATAAATACTTGTGGAGTTAAAGCTTATTTTTCTCCAAATTGAATGGCACTATTCAATAAGGTTTTTATTGATTCTTTGTTGTTGTTGCAGAGATTACAATATATTACAGTTATAAATACTATTATTTAAATATGTTAATTTTCCAACTCTAGATCACTAGGTATTATTAGTAGTGGTTGAGATTATTTGGTGTTGCTCTATTGACTGTAATTTTAACCTAATATCTATTTCTAAACGATAAACAGCCCAACTTATTTAGATGTTAGTAACGCTAAAGATCAATGACGTGTACAAGCGACTTTTCCAGAATATAATATGAGCAAAATAAACATAGACATACACCCACAGGCACACACAAGTAATATACAATCTGAAATAAGCTATCTTACACACTTGCTATCTGCATTTGCTCAAGGTTGGATATTCCAGGAGGAAGTGTGTGGAGGACAAGCTATGAAGCCCATAAACATGAAATCGTTAATCCAGAAAATCCCAGACTGCAAAAGTCAGGCTACAAGTGGGAGAATGAAATGGAAGATTTAAAATCAAAGGCAAGAAACTGATACAGCAAATAATCTTTTGCAATAGATAGGGTAAGGGGTGACAGTGTTCTAAATTAAGGAGTGAAATGAAATGTAAAGAGAGATAGATGGTAATTCATTTAGAAAGTAAATGAATGGTATCTGAAGGATGGAGGCAAGCAGGTCAATGAGGGAGAAGTGTGTAGGCAAAAATTATGTTCTGGTATCTGTAATGGGCACTCAAATACATGCGCTGTCTGTCATTTACTCAAGTAAAGAACACAGGAAAAAGTCAAGGTTGGCCAAGAAGAGGAGGTATGAAGTTGAGATATGGACATGGCAAATCTCTAAGATGTCTGTGGGATATCCAAGTGGAAGTGTTCAGTGGCCATTTGGTCTAACAGTCGGGAACAGAGACAGGTGACACACCCAGTGCCAGAAAGCACAGGTCGGGCTAGCTCATAAGCCTGACTTCTTTCTCTATAATCATGATTCTCAGTCTGCCTTTGTATTATGTATCCATTTTTCATGTAATTACACATTATTTCTTTTAATGGAAATTTATAGTTCAGTCTACGGCATGAATTTTTGCCATTTTCCTCCAAAAGACTGCATCCTAGAAAAGAGGGATTATGTTCTGTTCACATTTCCTATCTCCAATACCAGTACAGTCACGTAATGTTCAAGCTGGTCCAATTTGGTGATCCTTATGGAGCCCAGAGCCAAAATAATCAGTATAGTAATATCCAAGATACATAATCCCAGCAGTACATTGCTAAAGCACTAACAATATTTTTACTTTTTGGCTCAGCAATAGACATAGAGATGTATCTTCTACGATGTACCTCAAAGTAAGCAGAGACGTAATTAAAGAGTTAAATATAACAAAATTCATCACACACTTTAATTTTTAAATTTGCTGCTTTGTGACCAACGTACATGTAATAGACTGTTTCTAGTCTTCTAAATGTAATAAAAATTTTCGGGGCTTATATATAAGGATTATAATCAAATTTTTAATTATTCATTGGCTCAGGAAAATAACACCAATGATAATAATATGCCCCCAAACAATATTACTACATTATTTCAGGAACCCCTCAGTATATGCCTGGCTGTTTTTGGATTTCACTTATCAAATTTAAGTTCAAGTGTTGCTTTCTGCCTCAATAATCAAGCACTGTAAGGAGAGCAAACGTTAAGATTTAAATTCCTTCCACAATACGTCTGAAATGCTGTCATATTTGTAAATACCAACCTAAATAACTTCCCAATTCTCACAGACAGGCCTGTGTCGTAAGACCCAAGTCCAGAGCCTGTGAGAACAGGACAAACGTACCTTCTGAAGATTTACGCTTCCTGCTGCCGCTTACCGGTTCTTTTCCTTCCAGTTCCCACTACAAGACGTGGGTTGACAAAATGAGAAAGTAGAAGGGAACCATCCATCATAAAACAATGGCCATTATGGGCCAATCAGTTTCTCTACATTTATATAATCCATAGTGGCCTTTCTACTTTATCATAGGCCCAAGATTTAATGAATACCAGGAGTGACTCACAGTAAATAAATGTATCCTTAAGTGATTATTTTTAATATCAGGCTGCCTTGACGTCAACAAGATTCAAAATCCCAACTAGCCAGCTGCTATGGTTTGAATGTTTCCCCTCCAATTCTTGTTGAAAATGGCCACTTTGGGGGTAATTAAGAGGTAGAGCCTTTTGGGAAGTGCTGAAGTCATGAGGACTCTGCCCCCATGAATGGATTCAAGCCTTTTAAAAGGGCTAAGGTAATTAGCTGAGGTTCTTTTTGCTCTTCTGCCTTCTACTGTGCTAGGAGGCAGCAAGAGGGCCCCCACCACACACCAAATGCAAGTTGCTTGATCTTAGATTTCCCAGCCTCCAGAAATGTAAGTAATAAATTTCTGTTCTTTATAAATGACCCAGTCTCAGTATTTTGCTATAGCAGCGCAACGGTCTAAGACAACCAGATTAGTTTTGGCACTGTGGATACAAAAAACTAGCATACATGTACATTATCACTTTATTTCTAGAGGTATATTATCAAGTGAACATCAAAAATCATTTTCACATAAATTATCTGAAAAAATATTATGTCTCTGAAAATCAACCAGGAACAACAAAAATGGCAACATTTAACATATGTCTATGACTGTAAAATATTTACTATCCTAGGAAATCTGTAAATCCATGATGATTTCCATGGAAGAGGCTTCTACCAAGTAGTAATTTAGGGGTTTTAAATTGTCTACGACATACTATAGTACAAGGAAAAAATGCAAGCCCACTTCAAAAAAGGCAGTTTCCCTGAAACTTCAGGAACAGACTTTATCTTTATCTCTCAGAAAGATCTTTATCTCTCAAAGATCCTTAACTTAACCATTTATATGGGGAGAACAAATACATCACATTCCCAACATGCAGATTATAGAAAAACTTTTAACGTTAGAAACTTTTGCCGGTTAAGACAAAGTTACTGCAAATAGTATGTATACAGGTTTGAATGCTTAGAGGCTAAAAGAACAATTATCAAATTAATAAATTTAATAAACCTAATTTAAACTTATAGACATAACATAGCACACTAAACCTCGAAAATCACAATCACAGTACAAAAACACCTCCTGAGTAAAAATCTCAGGCACATTTTTCCCCAAAAAATTGAAATCTTTTTTATCTTAATAAAGGTTACACTAAGTTATTAAAACATTCATGTACAGAAACATGTAAAGTAGAAAAATATCACAAAAACCTATCCTCCAGAAAATAAGTGCTATTAAGATTCTGGTTGGCTTTTTCAAATAATTCTCCAACTTGGATCCTGTATTTTCTGTATCTTGACTTTTCTTTTTTCACTTAATAATATAGCATAGACACTTAAAACACAGCATTATGCATAGAGATATAATGTATTTAATGTCATATTCCAACTCACTTTTTAAAATGGTCCATAAGCATTCTTTCACCCCAGCATGACTATGCATGTAGCATTCCCTCTCCTGAAATAGTCTGCCATCATTAAGCACCTAGAGGAGCCTCATCGTCTACAACAGTTCAAATGTCATTCTCTACTTTAACTTCGCAGGACCTTTGGCCAATGCCACCCGCATTCTGCTCTCTTACCATTCATTTATGTCTTCTATAAAAATCTGTCTAGTCAAATAAATTGGCTTGTAATTTCCCAAATGCCTTCTGTGCTTCAATATAGTGCTCCTCGGTCGTCACCCTTCAATTTCACTATCTCACTTCTGACCCCAGCCAGCCAGCCTCGTTAGAGACAACCTCCTTAGAGTAGCCTTCTCTGAGCCTATCACCAGGACCCTCCTCTCTGTCCTTTCAGGGCCCCCCGTTTTATTAATATTAACTTATTCATCTGCATTCACCAAAAAACTGGCAGTTTTTTGAGCCCAAAGACCATGACTTAATCACTTTGATTTTCCCAGAACAATGTCTGGCTCAGAGAAGACCCTCAATAAATGCTAGGTATAGACAGAGCCAGATCCACTGTCGGATGAACCAGTGGAAAAAAAATAAATGTAAACCCTAAACCGTAATGTATCTGTAGGTCCTCAAAGACAGGGTACCTTGTTCCAATGTTGATTTGGCATTTATATTGACCATGTTCCAAGCTGGCACTGATCAGCACCAGAGGTTAAGGTTTATCTGCAAAAAACCCATGGAGAACAATTTCCATAGCTTCTTAAAAAAACTTCCAAAAAATTCATAAAACAGCATTTAGAATTTCACCCTTTATATGCTCAGATACATAACTCAAGAGAGTGAATATATATTAAGATCTGAACACTAAATGATTCATGTGTCCAATGCTGTGTCATTGAAAGAGTGTTGAAAATGGTTCATTAAGGGAATAGATATTATTCAATTAATAGAAATCACTTTATCAGATGGAGTTTCACAAACAGTAGTTCTCTCTTGCCCCAGAAGCTGGAAGTGTACCATCAGCATTAATTCCACACTCCACTGTTCTCTACTCACAGCTATTACAGAGGGGTATGTCCTGTTCGTTTCCTCCAGTTCATTCTATTAACTGACACAAGCATGAAAACTTCTTAGGATTGATTGCAGTGCTACATTAGCTTGAAACAGAGCTGGCTTTAAACTTGTATGCTCCATTATGCTAAGCAGAAATACTGTTTTTCAGTATCCTGAAAGCAGTAGACTTCTAAATGGTCTACTTCAGACATTGTTAAGTACTTGAAATAGACTCTAATCTCAAACACAGAAATTATAATTTTTCTTTCATTACCTCAAAGCCGACAGTGAAAAACAATATTTGAGATTTTATTTCATATACTTTATTGATGTTATGAGTCAATAATGATGTGAACACTTTCTGAGAAATGCATTGTCAGATGATTTCCTCATTGTGCAAACATCAAAGAGCACACTTACACAAACCTAGATGGCATATCTTACTGTATACCTAGGCTATATGATATAGCATATTATTCCTATGCTACAAACCTGTTCCTCACGCTACTGTACTAAGTACTATAAGCAACTGTCACACAATGGTAAATATTTGTATTTCTAAACAATGAAAAGATACAGCAAAAATACAGTACTATAATCTTATGGGACCACCATCATATATGCAGTCCATCATTGACTGAAATCACTATGCAGCACATGACTGCACTTTATTTTATTTCATTTACAAACTTGGAGACAACAAAGTATTAGTTTCAGGTTAATCATCATCAACTAGACTACGAACTACTTAAAGACAGGGTCTATAATCTGGTCATCTTTGTATCTATTGCATATTAAGTATACAGGCCATATGGAGCATAAAGAATCAATATACAAAGATTTCCACCAGTCATGTTTGAGTAATGAGCCTGTCTATGAAATGTTCATAATGTAATTTTCTGTTTACAAGACACATATATTCCCCTGAGTTCTGCAGGTATGGCTGAGTACATTCCTAACAGGCTGCCCACCTATAAATATCAACTGTAAACTCCTAAACTCACAGCAAAATATAAAAGTTAACTATCTGAAGCGCTGAAGACTGATCGAAAACAGGCGGATTCTGAAAGAAAGCTATGACTTCAGCAAAGGAAATACCCTGGGGTGAATTTACTCATTTTAGAGCTTTTGGCCTTAGTGGCAGACATTGAGAAAACTATAGCGCTGAAAAGTGAGGGAGGAATACTAGAAAAGACAGTCAGAGTTGCAGATCACCAAATACTATGTATAAAATCTTCCAAAATCTCTGGCTGGCCCCTGAATCATATGACAGAAATTAAACACAAAAAGGCAAACTAAGGAAAGAAATGAACTGAGACTTGAACTCCTGCCCAATAGACACACAGTTTATACCCTAAATCCAACCAAGTTAATTAGCTGCTAAAACAAAAATATCAACATTCTTCCAAAGAAAGAAACAGAATCCAAGGTTTCTACAATGTACATTCACAATAGCCAGCATACAATCCAAAATTACTCAAGATGCAGAGGACTAAAGCAATATGACTCTTCATCAAGATAAAAGACTCCCAGTGCAAAATAAATCTAAGAAAGCCAAGATTTAGAAGACTCAGAAATTAGTAGACAGAGATGTTCAAGGACCTATTTAACCATACTCAGTGACAGAGGAAAATAATACTTGCAATGAATTAAAAAATATAAAATTCCAACAGAGAAAAAAATATTTTTACACACATACATGTGTATATGATTCCAACATAAATTCTGAAACAGATGATCACAATTCCTGATATAAAAAAAATTACTTGGTGGGTTAACAGCAAAATGAAGATAGAAATGAATCATGAATTTAAGATACAGCAGTAAAAGTTGTAAAATCTGAAGGACAGGGAAAAAATAAAACAGAGCCACAGAAACCTTTGTGAGAGTGACAAAAGGCTGAACATATGCGTAACAGAAATCTCAAAAGAATGAGAGGAGAAAGGATCAGAAAAATGATTGAAGTAGTAACTGAAATATTATGATAAAATGTACAAGTCCTTTTAAAAACAAATTTTTCACAAAAGATGTCATAGGAAATCTGTCTAGTGTCATATCAAAGATACTGAATTCATCATCAAACTCCAGGCCCAGATTGCTTCACTGGTGAATTCTATCAAATATTTACGAATAAGTAACACTAATCTGATACATGTTCTCTGAGAAAATGGAAAGAAACACTTATCCAGTCATTTTATGAAACCAGCATAACACTAACACTAAAATCTGACAAAAATATTACTCTAAAAAATGTACAGGTCAGGCTGGGAGTGCTGGCTCCTGCCTGTAATCCCAGCACTTTGGGAGGTAGAGACAGGCAAATCACATGAGGCCAGCCTGGTCAACATGGAGAAACCTCATCTCTACCAAAAATACAAATGTTAGCCAGGCGTGGTGGTGCATGCCTGTAATCCCAGCTACTCGGGAGACTGGGGCATGAGAATCACTTGAACCGAGTAGGCGGAGGTTGCAGTAAGTCAAGATTGCGTGACTGCACTACAGCCTGGGCAACAGAGCAAGACTCTGTCTCAAAAAAAAAGGTACAGGTCAGTATCACTCATTAACATAAGATGCAACTGAATCCAGCACTATATGAAACAGATAATATATCACTATTAAGTAGGGTTTAACCCAAGAATACAAAGAAGGTTTTAGTTTTAAAAATCAATCATTAAAATCTACCATATAAACAGTGTAGAGAAACACCTTGTGTTTATTTCAATAGATGCAGAAAAAGCATTGAAAAAAATTTACCACCCACTGAGGATCAGAACTCTGAGTAAAACTGAAGTAGAAGGGAACTTCCTCTACCCAACAAATGAAATCTACCAAAAAAACCTTGTAACTAATATTGCTCTTAATGCTAAAATAACTGCATGTTTTCCTCCTTGACTAGAAACAGGAATAATTTCTACTCTGCTCATTTGCCTTCAGCATTATACTGGAGATATTAGCCAAAATAATGCAAGTAAAATAATAAGATGCATAGAAACTGGAAAGGGAGAAGTAAACTGTTTAAGCAAATGATATAATGATGTGTATGACAAATCCTAAGAAATCTACAAAACAACTTACTAGAATAAGTGAATTCAAATTTAGCAAGGTAGCAGAAGTCATGGTTAGTATACAAAATTTTATATTAGAAAAAAACTGGAAAATAGAAATTTAAAAATACTCAATTTACAACAGTGTCAAAAAAACCACAAAATATTTAGGAATAAGTTTAACAAAAGATATACAAAACTCCTACCTTAAAAAGTATAAAATGCTGTTGATAGAAATTAAATGAAAGACTCAATATCGTTAAGATGTCAAATCTCCCACAAATTGCTCAACAGATGCAATGCAATTGCAATTCTAATCCCAGCAGATGGCTTTGTAGTAATTAACAAAGAAATTCTTAAATTTATATGTAATTGTAAAGGATCTAAAATATCTAAGTAATCCTGAAAAAGAAGGACAAAGGCGAAGGAATTATATTACCTAAACTCATGTCTCACTATGTAAAAACCTATAGTAATCAAGACAGTGTGGTACTGGCATAAGGATCCATAAATAGATTAAAAGAAGTGAACTGAAAGCTTAGAAATATACCCCCATTTATATGCTCACCTGATTTTCTCATCAAAGGCACCAAAAGAATCAGTGGAGAGAAACATCTTTCAACAAATAGTGCAAGAAAAACTAGATAACCATATGGGAAAAAAGATGAACTTGAGCCTCTCTCTCATACCATATACAAAAATGCATTTGAGATACATCATAGACCTAAAAGTAAAACCTACAATAACACTTTTAGAGAAAATACAGAAGAGTATCTTTATAACTTCTAAAGAACTCTAACATTTCCTTGAAGTTGGCAAAGATTTCAAGATTCAAATACATGAATAGCCAATAAGGATATGAAAAATTGCACAAAATCATCAATCATAAGGGAAATGCAACTTCATACCACAGGAAGATACCAATATACCATCAAAATAGCTAAAATAAAAAAGGCTGACAGCACCAAATACTGATGGGGGTATGAGGCCGCCATAACCACAACCTGCATACATTGTTTGTAGAAATGTTACAAAGTATAAGTGTTTTGGAAAAAAGTATGATAATTTCTTGTAATACTAAATACACAACAATTTTCAGTACTGGGTATTTAATAAAGAGTTACAAACATACCTGGTTATGAAACAACTTGTACAAATAGCAAAGACATGGAATCAACTCAAATCCCTATCAATGACAGGCTGGATAAAGAAAATGTGGTACATATACACTATGGAATACTATGCAGCCCTAAAGAGGAACGAGATCATGTCCTTTGCAGGGACATGGATGGAGCTGGAAGCCATTATCCTCAGAAAACTAACACAGGAACAGAAAAGCAAACATCACATATTCTCACTTATAAGTGGGAGCTAAACAATGAGAACACATGGACACAAGGAGGGGAACAACACACACTAGGGCCTGTCGTGGGAGCGGGGGGAGGGAGAGCAACAGGAATAACAGCTAATGCATGTGGGGCTTAATACCCAGGGGATGGGGCAAACCACCATGGCACACATTTCCCTATGTAACAAACCTGCAAGTCCTACACATGTATCCCGGAACTTAAAACAAAATACAACGGTAAAAAAAAAAAAAAAAAAAAAAGTGTATAAAAGTGTTCACAGCAATTTAATTTATAATAACCGAAAAATTAAAAGTGCCTGGACATATGGATAAACAACAATGATATACTCAGGTAACAGATTATTATTCATCAATAAAAAGAAATGAACTCCTAATATACACAACAGCATGCAAGAATCATGTACATGAACATTCAGAAGAAAAACAAACGAAAAATAGGATTTAAATAAAATATAAACAATGATATTGTGGGACCTTTATGTACCAAGCATTTAACACAGATTATCTCATTTAATTTTAAATCATCCAACCTCATATTACAAATGCGGAAACTAAAGTGGAAAAAAGCTGACCAGGTTTGCCAAAGACACACTGCTAGTTTGACTCAAAAGGATAGATTTTCAGGAATCTGTAACTCACACTAAAGTTAAAGGGAAAAGACAGAATGACTAAATTTACTAAGTGTTTAATTAACTTTAAAAGTGTGTGTAGGGGGATGCTAAGAGGAAACATCTCTAAAAACACCAAATGGGATACAAATTAAACACCTGCTCCCCTTTGATTCAGGTTAAAATATCAGCAGTGTAGACCTCACTGTCTTACCTTAGGGAACTGTTTTACAGGAATTAACACTTTCTGTCCCAGCTTCATGTTCTTATTAATCACCACATCGATGTACTTTTCTTCATCCTTGCCTTCTCCTTTTTGAAACTTTTCTATTTCTGTGGAGGCAAAAAGATAACCATGAAGTGTATGACTCAGAAATGCAGGGGTTGGTGTTCTGGTTAGCTCTGTTGTGGCATGAAATCAACTACTACTGAAGTATGGACTATTAAATTGAGGCAACTGTCTTCAAGTACATTTCCTGTTTTATCAATGATTCTTCATAAATGGAATAGATGCATGTATCATGGCTCTACAAAGTCAAATCTCAACTGCTCATACCAACAGAGGAGAACAATAGACCAGATAACAAACACAAAAATACGTTACTTCGGGTCTTCTGGATCCCTAGATAAGGCTGATCAAATAAAGAAGAAAAGCCATAAGTATTCACAGTTCAATGATGCAAAGCGCTGAAACATCCCTATTTATCAATCTTGCCTGGCTTTTCAAGGCTTCTACAACTAAGAACTGATTCTATGATGGCATTAAACACCCTACACAACCTTCCAGTAGCCTACCTCCCCAGTCAAATCTTCCCTCCTTGCATATGACACATATCAACTATATGTCAAGGTCTTTACTAATGCTCTTTGCTCTAATTGTTACGATGATTTCATCTTCATCTCCTTTCGAGACTCAACCACATTAAATCTCATTTTCTGTGCAAGTGTTTCCTCAATGGGGCGGCAAGAACGGAAGAATCAATCACTCTCACCTTGATACTCACAAAGCACTTTACGTGCAACTCTACTACCACCCTTAGACGGGAAAAAAAATGTGCTACCTCTCCCATTAGAACATACATTTCTCTCAGGTAAAATCTATTTATTCACTCATAAACATCTTCAACTAAGCAAGTTCCAGATCCTAGAAAATTTTAGCATAAAGTTTAATTCACCCTACGGCGCATAGTATTTGGTTGTACAAGAGATACAAAATTAGGCGCTTGCATGACTGATGAATGAATGAGTACGTGAACTGTTACCTCTAGGGACCAACCAATAGACACCCAGGTTCAGAGAAGGATAAACAGCAGTCTGGAGAAGGTATCAAAGACAGCATCAGTTGTACAAAGGAATACACATATTTATCCATTTTGTGTAAGCTACGAACACTTAAGAATGTTCATATGACACATATCAACTATATGCTAATGTCTTTACTAATGCTCTTTGCTCTACTCGTTATGATGATTTCATCTTAACATTTAAGATGGCACTTATTAATATGCCATCCCTGGACAAGATAACTCACATTCATTACATAATTCAATCCTCAAAACAGATGACAAAGAGGAGTTTCAAAGAGGTGACTTCACAATAAATGGCAAAGGTAAGATTCACCCTCAGGTTTGTTCAACTCCAAAGACAAGGTGCCTGTACAGTCTCCCCCACCACTTTGTATGTCATATCAAACAAAAAGTAAGAAAGATGTTTACAGTATCTTGGGATAAATGAAAGATTTATTTAAAGCTGGAAGCTTCGGGCCTGAAGCAGCCAATGGGCTTCATAATTCCACTGAGGAGCTTTCACTCCATCATGCTATGCAGCCTCCCATTTCTAACTAAATTATTGTCTATTAAACAAAGGTTTTGAATGAGCAACAAAGAATTATTACAATTTAAAGGACACTAAATGGGACATAAAAATTCTAAGATTCTCATTCAGATCTGCTAATAACTGTCTTTGCCATTAGAAAAAGGTATATCAGTTAGGATGCGGGTTCTTCATGTTTAAAATGAGAAAAGGGAACTAGAATATCCAACGATTTGGTTCTAAAACCTTAGGATCTTGTGTGACTTACAAATGCTGACAAAGCCTCTCACTCCTTGATGAAACTTTGGTCACTAATAGTAAGCAAGGTGCTTTCCTGAGTTCTGTGAGTCATTATAGCAAATTATCAAACCTGAGGGAGGCTCCTGGAACCTCCAAATTTGTAGTCAGGCAGAAACCTGGGTAGCCTGGGCATTATACTGTGGCTGGCATCTGAAGTGGGGGCAGTCTTATGGGATTAAGCCCTTGATCTGTGGGGAGGGGAGGAGGCCTGATGCTAACCCCTGCAGTTAGCTTCAGAATTGAATTATTGGATACACAGCTGGCATCAGAGAATTGGTTAGTATATGAAGACACTATACAATAGGGATTAACAGTGATGTGGTGGGGGAGACGGAAGGAAGCAGGGTAGAAACTGAAGATAAGAAAAGGATGGCTAAGAGAAAACAGCAAATTATATCTGCAGCTTCTAATCAAAGCTTCCAAGAAGAGAAAAAGACTAAGTCACCAAATAAATGAATTAGTCATTTTGTTTGCTTTCTTGTACTACACTATGTTTTGATCCTGAAAAATTAAGTCTAAGTGGAATCTGTAATGGAAAATAAACACAGAAATACAAGGGTACCTTTAATTTTTATTGATTTTTTCTATAAAAATAATACATGCACATGGTAAAAATTTAAAACAATATGACAAGATACAAAATTTTTTTAAGGTTTCTCCTATCACTTCAACTCCAGAAATAATTATAATCAACTATTTTTATATACTCTTTCAGAAATTTTCCAAGAATAGAATAGACACACACACACAGAGTTTGAAAATTGTAGCACCAATGGTATAAATGAGCTACATTGGTTTTGTTTTCTTCAGTAAAGAGCAGTAAGTCTCACATCAGCTGCTCCGAGTATAACAATTCATGACTTCAGCTTTAATTAGAAGAAAATAAATCCCATCTTTCATTATCTATTTATGCAATAATTAGAAATACCTTTGGCATAGTTAGAAGAGTCAACAAAATCAGGTACACTGAAACGTCCTAAAATATTTTTTTTGTAAGGTATGTGTATGTGTGTCAAAATAGATTCAACTGTCTCCTTTCTTTTCGAATAACAAAGCAGTTTAGTAATTGTTGAAAACTCATACCAGATGCGCAATATTTAAATCCACAAATTCAGAATTCCACGTTCTTCCTTGTATCAGTGTTATTTAACATTTTGATGTAAGAAAATCATATAGATAAGTTTTTAAAAATTAGGAATTATGTATTTTATCACATATTACAGTTTAAGATCATTGATGATTTTAAAAAGGAAAATGAAAGAAAATCTATATAAAATATCTAATTTCCTCTCTACATATACACGGCGTCCTACAAATCTTAAGTTGCTAGAACACACTGTTTCTATCTCAAATTTTGAATAGTGTTGGAATATTTTACTGTTTAAGGTTTTTTTTTTTAATTTTTTAAGCCTGATGCCATATCAGAAGCATGTAGGTTTGCATTTAATGGGCCTAAAGCACCACACAACAACACAAAGAGCCCTGAGCCCATCGCTGGAGTCAAACAGACCTAGTTTAAATCATGACTGCTGTACTTTCCTCAGGCCCTGGTGCCTTCCAATATGTAACTCAAAACTGGTTGAAACTTTTACTGTTTTCAGTAGATGCTGTTCAATCAACAATTTTTATTTTCTACTTGAGGATTATAAGTAGCTTAATGTTTTCTTTGAAATCCAGAAATACACAAAATGGAGAATTGTACATAATGCACAAAAATGGAGAATTGTACAAAATTATCCATGAAATCTTGAGACAGCTGTCTCAAGGATTTATGCTTGTCCCTAACTGCGAGTTGCATATTCAAAAACCTCTGCTACCTCCCCTCTCATCCTCCCTGAGGGAGGAAAGATGCTTGAGAGCCACCAAGATGGATGTGACCCTCTAGTTAACTGTAGCAAAGAGAGGTCACCAATAGAGAAAACCCAATCAGATTTTCAAGGACAAATGCATAGGGGATTTGACTTTCACTAATCCCCAGATTACATTTGGTACCAAACAGCTTAATGTACCAATACCATCTCCTAGCTCAGAAATAATAAGCAAATGTGTGATTAAGGTTTTAGATAATGTAGGGGATTAAAATGCTATGTTTTCAAACCATACACACCAAACTTCTCTCACTGCAGAATTCTTGTTTCAGTAATAATATCTATATTGTTTTTTGTTTGTTCATTTGTTTCGCTTTGGTCTAGTACAGAACTTCCTAAGCAATGGCCTCTTTTCCTTTTTAATGTACAAGATATACTAAAGTCCATTAATCTAAAAATAGCTTTAAAATCTTTGGATTTAAATGAGTAAAGTTTCCAATATAAACATTTTAGTAATGTAAAATTTTTAAAGTAGCTTCATTTCTCTCATATAATCAAACACACGGATTATTATTTTTCCTTTGTTCTAGCAACTTCATTTCTAGAAATTTAACCTCCGTATATACTTAGATAGATGCGGAATATTACACACAAAATTATCCACTACAGCATTGTCTTTAGTATCAAAACACTGGGAACCACCTAAATGCCTATCAGCAGGAGCTAGGTAAGTAGGCTAGAGCACACTCTAGAATAAAATAGCATGCAGTTACTGCACAAAATGAGGAAACTTCATGTTCTGATAGTCAAATATCAGTACCAAATGCACTGTTTACTTACACACAAACACACACAATGCAAGGAAAAAAATGTTTAATTTACTTCTATGCACAAAGAAAACATCTCCCTATTGATACACAGTTACACACCATGTGACGACGTTACAGTCAACATATATGACAGTGGTCTTGTAAGATTACAATGAAGCTGAAAAACTCCTACTGCCTAGTAATGGTTCAGCTGTGGTAACCTCACAGCACAAAGCATTACATGTCTGTGGCAATGATAGTGTAAACAAACCTTCCATGCTGCCAGATGTATAAAAGGGTGCAGTAATGATCCAGTCCTTCATATTCACTCATCACTCAACCACTGACTCACCCACAGCAACTTTCAGATCCACAAGCTCCACTCATGGTAAGTGTCCTCTGCAAGTATTCCATGTTTTATCTTTTGTACTGTATTTTTATTGTGCTTTTTCTGTGTTTAGATACACAAAATACTTACCACTGTGTTACAACTGCTTACAGTACTCAGTATGGTAACATGTACTCTGGCTTTGCAACATGCTGTCTAGGTTTGTAGCCTAGTAGCAACAGGCTATATCACCTAGCCTATGTGTACAGCAGGCTGCACCATCTAGGTGTGTGTAAGAGCAATCTATGATGGTCCACAACAACAAAATCATCTAAGGATGCATTTCTCAGAACACAAATCCCTGTGGTTAAGCAACAAAAGATGGTATAAGAAACTAGTTATCTATTTGGCATGGAGAGAACAAAGTAGACGGGATACAGAAATACTTTTCATTGCATCTCTTCTTGCATTGCTTTAAATCTCTGAAGCATGTGAACATTTTACCCATCTAAAATGGCATGCAGGGGACAGGAAAGGAAAAGGAAAAGAGACTAATAGGGTAGCCTGATGGGGCTACAGACTGCACACAGGAAAGCGGTTAATTTTTGGTGACACAGCAGGAAGGGCCAAAGCAAATATATACTCTGAGCTCACTTCTCCCCCCTGCCAAGCTTCTGCTACTGACCACTAGGTGGATAGCTCTTAACCCAGCTCAAAGCCAGAGGGTAAATATATCTATGATACTGGCTTTGTACCACGCTTATCAGCCTCTGGGCACAGAGCAGAGTAGCGAAGGGTGGAAGGAGGACCTGATAAGGCAAAAACAACAACAACAACAACAACAAAACAACAAAACTCCAACCCTTCATCTTTAGTAAACACAATGAATCTTTAAAAGAAGTTTCTAATACCTCCATTACATACAAAAGTACCCATCTGAGCTCACCACACATAAATTTACACAGCAAAATATTGAAAAAGAATGAAAATTATTTTAGAGATCACTTATACCAGTAGTAATTAAATTATAATTATTATTTTGTTGATGACTCGTGAAGCACAGGGTTGTGTGTTTGACTTAAATTATCTCTTTATCCTAACAAATATATGATCTGTCGCCTGCATTTTACAGAGTGAGATCCTGAGGACTGAAATGGTTAAGAAGTTTGCAAAGGTTAGAGAGCTAATTAGCACAGTCAGAATTCAAATCTAGATACATCTGACTTTTTTTTTTTAATTGTTATAAAAAACACAAACTTTATAGTCTTAACCATTTTTAAGTGTGCTGTTCAGTCCATCCACACTGTTGTGCAACAGATGTCCAGAACTTTTCTGTCTCTCACAAGCGAAACCCTCTGCACATTAAACTACTCCCCATTTTCCCTCCCCTCCAGCCCTTGGTAACCACCATTCTATTTTGTTTATATAAATGTGACTGCTTAGCTGTGTCATATAAGAGGAATCATACAGTATTTGTCTTTCCATGCTTGGCTTATTTCACTTAGCATAATGCCCTCAAGGTTCATCCATGGGGCAGCACGTGGCAGTATTTTCTTACTTTTTAAGGCGGAATAATATTCCACTGTAGCTATATAACACATTTTGTTTATCCATTCATTGGTTGACAGACATTTGGAGTGTTTCCACCTCTTAGCTATTGTGAATAAGTAAAGACTACACCCTTTAATCTCTTTTTTCCTTCTTTCCTGAAGTGAGATGTGAAAATGTTCTAAAGCTGTAAATCACAAGCACTGGATGTTCTTAATGTAGCCACATCTGCTTACCCCTTCACTTTATTCTCCCACAGCCAAGTGATTCTGTGGGAAGCACCGCTTCAATGTATAGAGAACAGCTTGAACTTTCAGAATGTCAGTACTGGTGATCTTTAGTGAACTCTCAAAGTGGACTTAAAGGAATAGCTGAAGGAATTTTGTGTGACATGAGGGACAGTTCTAGGTCCAAATCCAAATGAAAATATAAATTCCACTAATGTCAAAATAAGCAAATTACAGAGTTAAGTGAGTACAAAGGAGTCAAACAGAAGCAATCTTTGCATAAAGTAGATGAAGAAAAAAAAAAAAAAGAGGGGAAGAGGAGACATGACTGTAGCTCTTTAGTTGCTGAAGCCTAAGATGATTAAATAAAAAAATACTCTAAGGTCTTGCATGGTTAATGTAACTGGTCAATTCCCATGGTTTTAAGTTAAGGTAAAAATTGATGCTCTGGCCCCAAAAATTGAAGTGATAAAAATAATGGCAAAAGGGTCCACTTTCTGCATGCAAGGCACCTTTTGAACACTGCTGATTGTTGAGTTCTTAACTGCTAAGTAATAAGAAGAACTTTGTCAGTAAAAAACCTAAAACATAAAACCTCAGAGAGTAAGAGTCTTGGAAATAATGCAGCCAGATTCCAACTGCTTGAGTTTGAATCCCTGTTATGGTACTTAATTATATTGGCTGTCAGAAAGTAACTTAATCTAAGTCACAATTTCCTCATCAAAGAAATGTAGAAATAACAGCACCTGCCCCATAGGGTTTTTATGAAGATTAAATAATTTAACATTTGCAAAGAACAACAATACCTAGTCCAGTTAAGCTCTATATAGGCATTTGCCAAATACTGCACATGCCTATACTAGACAGTAGGTTCTTGAGGGGTGAGATTTTATCTAATTTAACTTTATGAAGCAACCCAGAAATGCAAGTCTGTGTCCAGCTCTTAATGAAAACATCAACATCCCCTTCACCCCACAGATGAATTGATAACATCCTTCACAATGACCTGTTTTGCTGTATAAAACTTGTACCACAACAGAGTATATTTTCATATACTCATTGTTCACACTTCCTGTGCCCGACAACAAGATGGTAAGCTCATGGAAGGTTAAGAACATCTATTTATTCATTTTTGTTATGTCCTAACACTCTAGTATAGTGACTTAGGATAAGGGCTGCACAAAAGGTTACTAAATGGTTGACTAAATGAAAGAATGAATGAATGTTTAAAATAATTTAAAGGAGTATAATGAGTGTGTAAAAAGCTAGCTAGCAGTCACTGCTGAAAAGTGCTCTTCTAAAAACTGTAACTTGTTTTTAAGAGCTATTAATAGAAGTTCATAAAATGGTCAGAAAATAGCTGAATAATTCAAATCAGCCTGCACAATGACGTATTGGTGTGGAAATTAATACAGTTAATAGAGTTACCCCCCCACCCCACTTTTCCAAACACCTTAACTCTTGTGTAAAGTTTAATTGAAGGACAGGCATTGGCCTGAATCTATAATAAAATGAGAAGCTCATATAAGATGCTCAACATTCAGAAATCTATTTCAAAGTAGTACAACAGTCCAGCTGGAGTATTTGAATTGTTTTTAAAAGAAATATAAAGAGTAATTACAGCCATTGTAAATTCTATTGGACAAATTACTAAAATGTTACTGTAGCTGCTAATCTGAAAAGGAATTTTTTAACCTTCAACATGATGAATGTTTTCACTAAAGAATTGTTTTATTTAAGCAATCCAAACCTAACTGAATACCCATTACATTCAAACCAGAGTTGAACACACTGTAACTACCCAAACGAGATTGATTCATACAGCGCCTAATCTTGCAAATAGTCCATGAACAAATGACACAGCAGAGTAGATACATATCACTGTCTAATAAGGACAAATAAGCTCATCATAAATACACATAAACATACCATCTAGAGAGAAAGAAACCACTCGATACTCTAAATATTACAAATGCTTGGAAAACTGATTTTTATAAACACAGAGCAAATACTTGTATGTAAAACGTCCTTAAATATACATACAACACATAAGATTAAAACATACACACGAGAAAATGACAGTCAAATTTCCAAACAGGAAGACAGGAGGAAAAGAAAGAAAGAATAATAATGAGGAGGATGGAGGGGAGGATAAATTAATTAATTCTACCCACCACGGCTAATTAACGAAAATATTACAATGATAGCAGCAGCTGGAATTTATGTAATGACTATCTTCCAAGTAGTCAATCTGTAACACTGCAGCAAAGTAGATACAATGTTCTTTTACAGAAAGGAGATGACTATTTATAGACATCCAGTGACTGAGCTAGAGTCCCACATCCAGCAGAGATTCAGGATTCCAGCCCCAGGTTATCTGATTCCTATGTCCATACTTCCTCTACTTTCTTAGTATTACTGTAGCAGAGAGATCTTGATTTGGAGTGAGAAAAAACGTTTTGGATTATTACATTTTGGGGAAACTCACCAAGTTATTACAAGTATCAAAACAAATGTCTATGAAAGTACTTTGAAACTACAACACACAAAGCAAATATAGGTTTATTTAAAATACAATTCCTAATTTGTGATGGTTTATTTATACTGTTAAAAAAAAAAAAAACGTGGGGCAGTGGGGAGGAGAATCCAGTACACTGAGATGGCTCCAGAGCCTTGGGTTCATACGGAAGCAAACTGAAACCCAACTCAGAGTGAACGACCACAGATTAGGAAGAGAATACTTAAGCTTAACCAATGAGAAACCACCAACTAACCTGGAACTACAGACTACCAATCAAAAACCATCAACTGGCCAGGTGTGGTGGCCCAAGCTTGTAATCCCAGAACTTTGGGAGGACAAGGCGGGTGGGTCATTAGGTCAGGAGATCGAGACCATCTTGGCCAACATAGTGAAATCCCGTCTCTACTAAAAATACAAAAATTAGCTGGGCGTGGTGGCGGGCGCCTGTAGTCCCAGCTACTCAGGAGGCTGAGGCAGGAGAATCACTTGAACCCAGGAGGTGGAGGTTGCAGTGACCCAAGATTACGCCACTACACTCCAGCCTGGGCAACAGAGCGAGACTCCGTCTCAAAAAAAGCACCATCAACTATCCTCTAACTAAGGACTTTCCACTTTAACCAACTAAATATTTTCTTTGTCTTGCTTCTACAAACATTTTATGAAAGTTCTGCCCTCACTCTCCTTTGGTGAAACCCTGAACCACTTGAACTCCGATGCTGCCCAATTCACGTCTGCTCAAATAAAGGCATTACAGTTTGACTGTGCCGAGCCAGGCCCTGTGGCTAACACCTGTAATGACCGTACTTGGAGAGACTAAGGAAAGAGAATCACTTGATCCCAGGAGTTCAAGATGGCCTGGACAATGTCTCTACAAAAAATACAAATAATTAGGCATGCCTGTAGTCCCAGCTACTCTGGAAGCTGAGGCAGGAGAATTGTTTGAGCCCAGAAGGTCAAGGCTGTAGAGACCTATGCCTGCACCACTGCGCTCCAGCCTGGACAAAGAGAGAGACTCAGGTCTTCAAGGAAAACAAAAAACAAAACAAAACAAAAAAGAAACAAACAAACAAAAAAACAGGAAAAAGAAGATTTCAGTGTACCTAAGTTTATCTCTCAACAGCTCCTACCTCATAGAATGGATTTCAAGAAAAATTTGTGACACCAAAATGATTCCAGAGAACCAAATCTAGATACATTTAAAAATTCCAAACACTACTCAGAATTATTAACATTTTATAAAATTCTTAAGAAAACAAACGCTACCAGTGTAGCATTTGTCATATTAATTTCTCCTTAATTATATGTAGTCATTCACGAAATGAAAGGCATGATGACAGGAAAGAGAAACACAAAGACAAGACATAGTCATTCAATGCCTCAAGGAGATAAAAATGTATCCCTTAAACAAGGAGAAGTACTCAAAGGTCTTCACAAGTGACTAGGTTATTGGATTTGGGTACTGTATTCTAACAATTTTAAACAAATTCATAAATTTCATAGGTTTGTTAAAATTGTAAAACAATAAGGACCAAAGAGTAGAAATTGAAGATGGGATGTTCCCTAAAACTGGTGGAAGGAATCTAACAAGTTGAATCATTATCATATTTAGACACTATACTGGAGGCTTTATAAACATTCAGTCCTCATAACTTCTCAGAGTGCTGGGACAGAAATTACCACTTCCTTTTTCCCACACCTAATAAATGGCAGAACTAAAGTTCAGTTCCAGCACTGTCCAACTCTCAAAGGTTTTGCTTGTTTCCCCAGATACCAAATTACAAAATGCTGGCTTCAAAACAAAATGAAATCCTCCAAGAAACAAGTCAATGAAACAAATTAAGTTTGACCTCCAATAAATATACGGAATTCTATCGGGATAGTCAACTGTATTCATTTAATGACTCCATTTACTAAGATATGTAAAAGAGGAACTCAAAAACATCATAAATGTACAATAGTACAAACTAAATTATATCATGCTATCATGTACAGTGGTGAGGATGACAAATGACTGAGACTGAGGTTCACCTACAGATTTATTGGTCCCAGTGGTGAATACTGGTGAATTTCTCTTCTAATGACTCATTTTTATCTGGTAGTCAGGAAAGTTCTGAAATAAATATTTACTGAAACTGGCTAGAAAGACTGGCTAAGTTTTTACTTAAATCAAAAATGACAAGCAGGAAGGTATACAACATAGAAAAAAGAAACTAGGAGTTCCTGTCTTCCCAAACACACCAGTCCCTTAGCGATTCTGAATAATTGAGGATTACTCTTAATATAACCCAATGCATTTATCAAATAAACAATAAATCCACAGAATAAATGAGGTAACCAGTGCACTGGACTAATTCAAGTTAGTAATGACTTAAGTCACTAACTTTGGGAAGGAGGGGAGGGGAATAACTATTAAAGATTGAAAAAGCAAAATCTACATTTTTAGTCACACCTATGGGTTAAATCACATTTCTCACTTTTAATTGCAAACATCATTAAGTATACTTCAAAAGACCAGCTACCTTAAACAATTATCAGGCTCCAGAGGTCACCAATTAGAATCCTGCAAGGATTTGAATTAAAAAAGGTTTTATGATTAGGTGAAGTAATGATCCAAGAAAGAGATTAGTTCTGTTCAGACTGCACTCATTATAAAACCCGTTTCCTTTGTGTGAATATTCAATGTCTTTCTCATTTATCCCGCTGGCATTATCACACTTTGAGATAGAAATATGACTGTACTAATGATATTCTATAACAACCATATAATACAAGCATCTTATTCTCTATTACTTTCAAATCTAATAGAACTACAAATGAGTATTTTCTATTGGTTAGATTTACAATAATACACTGACACTATTTAAAATAAATTCAAAGTAGGATTTATCATTCTATGTCCATACATTTTTACATCAGTTTCTAAACCAGTCCCTATTTACACAGTAAAGGCTCAGAGTAAATTGAGGGTGGGAAAAGAACCTTAAGACATTAAATCATATTTTTCATATGATGATATTAAAGGGGGTCAATTTTATATAAAGAATTCTACTCATACTCAATGTTTTTCTAAGCCACCTGAAAACAGCCAAACAGGCATAGAACACTTTTTAAAGGCAAAATACAATTACAGCAGAAATATACATCCTGTCACTCAGATTTAATCATGATAGGAAATTAAGACACTGATGAAAAATCAATTTGCACTGACTTTAATAGTCACAGCCTCTGTGGAAATGAAGTAACTCAGCATAGAGCCATAGAATTACCAAAAATGAGACCTGTCTTCTCATGCCAGTTTAAAGACACGGAGTGTTATGCAACTAGGTCACTCTTCAGTCACATGTTACATATTGCTCCGCCTGGAGTCAGATGCTCTCTCTTCACAGTGGACATTCCCACTGGGGGTTTCCTTTAAGGGATGTTGTTGTCAAGTTAAATATAGACATTCACATTCTGAAGCAAGTTACACATTAAAAACATGTAGGTATTTCGTTAAAAAAATAAGTAAGTACACCACGGCCGGTCAATGGCATTTGTTTTCATTTTGTCCTTTGACCATAAAGTGTTTAGTTAAAAAATCACGCATTCTAGAGGGTTCCACTTGCCAAATCTACTGAAAACTGACTGATCTACTTTAAGGCTAAATTTACAGATTACTAGTCATTTCACACGGCCTGTCTGGGCAAATGAGACAGAATCAAAGAATAAATACAGACCTTTACTTTGACTAAAACTAACAGAAAGTATCTTAGATGGATATCTGACTGTCTTCTATTCTCATCTTAAAAATAGGAGGTGGAATAATTTGATGATCTATATTACACATGAGTAGCTCAGATAGTAACACTAAGTCTGATAACCTGGCCAGGAATCTAGAAAAGTATTCCATTAGATTCGTTTGAAGAATTTGCCAGTAATTACGGGAACTATGGTTGCCAGCTCACCAAAGGTCCATGATACCTAAACAAATACAGAATATATCTGCAGTCTCACTATTTATTTGGGGTGGGCAGATAATTAGGAACAAAGATGTCTACAAAGACTCCACAAAAGAGGTAATAATAGAAAAAAGTTGAAGAGCACTGCCTAGGAAAGCCAGCTGAAACAAATGAAAATGTTTATCCTACAGGATAGATGATTCAAGAGAGAATAAAACTTATAATACAAATAGTTTTGTATATTACATAAAAGAAAGGGTTAGTTCTGTCAGTAAAAAAAAAAAAAACCAATGGTACAATTAGGACCAAAGATAGAAATTATAGAGAAAAGAGGTCCAGTACAAATTACTGAGTTGAAGATTCTAACAATAAATTTGACCAAAGATGGAACGAACCGTCTTTAAAATATTTATAAGTTCAGCTGGGCACGGTGGCTCACGCCTGTAATTAGAGCACTTCGGGAGGCCGAGGTGAGTGGATCACAAGGTCAGGAGTTCGAGACCAGTGTGGCCAATATGGTGAAACCCCGTTTCCACAAAAAATACAAAAATTAGCCAGGTGTGGTGGCGGGCGCCTGTAGTCCCAGCTACTTGGGAGGCTGAGGCAGGAGAACTGCTTGAACCTGGGAGGCAGAGGTTGCAGTGAGCTGAGATAGCGCCATTGCACTCCAGCCTGGACAACAAGAGGGAAACTCCATCTCAAAAAAAAAAAAAAAAGGAACGTTACAGAACGAAGGATCCAATCATCTGATGGAAGGTTGGACTTAGAGGTTCCTTTCAACCCTGAGAGTTACACACATTTTTATCATCTGTCCTGTTGACTATCTTAGACTAGTTTCTTAGACTAACTAACAGTTATTCATCATCTTATCCCCAGTCGCTAGTTCTGCACCTTGAATAGAACACACATTCTGAAATTTTTGTTGAGTGAATACAAGTGAATAAATGATATTCTTCATGAAAAAGCATGGTGAGACTTGATGAATGTTTAAGAATACCCAAGGTTTGAATTAACAAAAGTGGAAGTCATCTTTCATTTCCACAAACAAGCCATCTATGCCAGTTATTAACCTATGGTCTCTTAGCTCCACACCTACCTGCCTATACGCTGTCCTGGAATGCTGGGTAGAGATTCTGAAGACCTCATTTCTCCTCTGCCAGTGGCAGAACCTATAAGGTCTGCCAATCGGGAATGTGAGGTAGGGGGCTTATTCCTTCCCATTGTGTTTCCAGTTCCTGGCAGCAGACCAGTGATGGTTCTAAAGTCTAGCAGTTACAGCGATTTTTTCACCCTGCATTCCCAGAACCATGCTTACCATATCTCCCTCAGCAAGCCAGGACCCATTTCTCAGAGGTCTGAGTCCCAGCCCTGTGAGGACCCTCTTCAAGCTCCTGAGGTAACAATACTAAAAGGGTCTCGGTCCCACTTCCTCCAAATTACTTATTTTGCTCTTCCAGCCTCGAGGATGATGGCTTGTTGCTAACCTTTCTTTACTATTTCTGTGTTGCTTCAGTACTCCCCATTTGCTTTTTGGGTCAACCAGAACGTGTCTAACCAATTCCTGCTATTCAATCTTCTCTGCTAAAATACCTGGCATGATTTCTGTTTACCTGATAGATACACCCTCTTGGTAAATTTCTGAAGTCTAGTGGAAAGCACCTGGGAATCATAGCAGGTGGGAGGTCTTAAGTACAACGTGCCAGTTAGTATGCTAGGCCTGAAGCAGATCCCTCAAGGGTCCCAAGGGACCACAAGCAGGGCAGGGAAGTGGTAGACACACCAAGGTTTTGGAGGACAGACCAAGCCTCAGCACTAGAGAACCTCTGGCAAATCACTTGGCCTCACTGAGCTCTAGTTCCTCTATGCATAAAAACAGGGTAAAACGCAGGCATGTATAACCCATCCCCAACTCCTAGGGTTGCAAATCACTAATATAATGGCACTGAGGTCTTTCTAATTTGTTCCCTCTACTTCAATATTGCTTTTTGGAAAACCAAATAGCTAAACTTTTTCAGAACTGTGATGTACTGATGGTAATAAGGTCCTAAAGAAAACGCAAGACAAACTTTCCTGGGCATCAGCATATTTGTTTCGCAGCATCTCTTTGAGCTGCTGAGACTGCTTTCTTGCTTACTTCTTTGGTCTCAACTACATCTTGAAGAGCTGAGAGCAGAGAATAAGTGACGTACTGCTATAATGGTGTGCCTGGTTATTACCCACTCCTCCCCTACTATGTATCATCATGATCACCATCAAAGTTTGAGAAAATGGCATCTATGTAATGACATTAGCATAGATGTTCTCTATACAATGAAGCCATAATGAATATTCCTGGAGGCTAAATTATCCGAGCTAAATGTCTGATTTCCCCTGTGAAAAGTACAGGAAGACAATCTAATCTGGGAATATGCAACTGCAGGTGATGTTTACCTGAAGAAGCATACCTATCCGCATTCTAATCTGAGTAGCACAGAGTAAATTTCTATGAATATATAACCATTCAACACATTATTCAGAGGGAGAGTGTTTATCATCTTCAAAACATTTGCTATTCCAAGAACTAATTAAGTTTACAAACTGTGTTGTGAATACCAGAAGGCAGTAGATGTACAAATCATATTGTTAATTATGCCTCTGACAAAGAAACTGTATTACAGGTATTACATACAAATGCTACAACCAGCCAAGTTCTTTAAATTGCATGATTTCAAGCTTGGGAACAAATGAAGCCAAAACAGGAGGCATAAAATGAATGTAAAATTACGTTCCTTAGAGGAAAACGCAAAAATAGCCCTAAGTGACTGTTTAATCGAGCTATTTTGTCACCTGTTCTTGCTTATGGCACTCCCAGAAAAGCATATTAACCTACAGCCTCCAGACAAGCACAACTGTCTAGCTTTTGACACCTGCAGTACGAGAGTTGAAATTAATAATGATATGGAAAGAGGAGCTTAATTTAGTGAGACTTGAAGTAATAAAAACTAATAAAAACATAAGTTCAAATCACAAGCCAGCACTTACATACAGTATGACACTGAGAAAAAAAGCAAAAAGCTAGTCAGAAGGCTCTCGGTCCTCTTGACTATCACTCAGGCAGACTGAGGTCTACCACCAGAGTTGTGATTAACAGCACACCTCAAGTGTCATGTCTGGAAACCACACATAACAAACTCTAACTTACTGCCCCCTCCACTTCTGCATATTTATGAGAGCTAATAAGAGGTAATAAAAATTTAAATATGAATATAACTAGAATTAAATATGCTGATCACCAAAAAGATTAAAGTATCACTATAGTAACTCCAAATTCTCTTGACTCAGAAAACCGATCAATTGTGGCAGTCCTACCATTGAGAAGGGTATGGACATGGTAACATTACAAGAATTTTGAACTTGAAGTTGGAGGTTCCAGAACTCTTCTATCATAACATACTTTGGGTTTATTTGGGTGAGTTACTTAACCTCTCCAAGACTCAGTTGTGCATCGGTAACATGAAGATCACCTACTACCTCACTAGCTGACGTGGCACTAAATGGGATCACGGGGAAAAAAAAACAACTTTTCAGAACCTGAAAGAGCTACTGCTACATCAGTGTGGCCATTTCAAAGGTCCCAAGGCAATTCCAACCCAGGAGGCCACGTCTAATCCTCAGATGTCAGTTACAGAACAAGGGTCATTACCGGGAAGCTTTCCAACTAAACCAGGGCTACAGAGTTAGGCCTTTTGTAGTCTGGCTAGCTTAAGAGAGCTCAAAGCTTCAGGGAAAAAATATATTGGCTTCCCTCCACAGTGCCGTGACAGTAGCAACTGGATAAAGCAGTTTCCCTAAAGCAGTTAAGAGAACTGTGCATGTGCCCAAGGTCTACAGAAAAATGTACTTCTGGAACAACCTAACATTGAAAATGTTTTATGATATTATATACAGGTATATTTCTGTATGACGCTTTTGTCTACTATGTTATTCCTGTCCTAAAAGAACATCACACAGTCATACCACAGATGTACAGTGATGACCGTGATGGCAATCAACACATGAAGACCAGCACTGTCCGAAATAACTTTCTATGATCACAGAAATGCTCTATTTCTGTGCAGCCAAATATAGCAGCCACTGGCCACATGCACTGCCAGTGAGCTCTTGAAAGGTGGCTAGTGTGACCGAAGACCTGAATTCTTAGTTTTACTTCATTGTGATTAATTTAAACCTAAATTGCCTCATGTGGCTAGAGGTTACTACAGAATACATCTGGAATATACCTAAAAACCAAAAAGGAAGTGAAAAAGATGTGATCAGCAGAAAGAGATGCCACTGAAATTGAGACATTTATTCTGTCATTGAACAGAATTTATTGAGTGCCTACAACATGCTGCCAATGTTCCCTGATACACAATAATTCTAAGCAGCAGCTCGATGGGATGGAAAAAGCACACATAGACTTTGGAGACAGGCATCCCTGAGTTCAATAAATGGTAGTTATGCTACTGTGTAATATGATGCCGACCCTATTCTCAAGAAACATAAATTTAATAAAGACTACATGTGGATACTCACAACATAAAGTATAAATCGTAAGCACTTTATAAAAAGTACAAATAAAATATTACTATATATAGAAGACAAACACTTCTAGGTCAAAAAATCAAGGGAAACTTCAGAATGAGTAGTATTTCAGCAGAGCCCAAACAAATGGACTTGGATATGTGGAGGGGTATCCTATGCATGGGGAACAGCATTGGCAAAACTTCATAGATATACCCATGTTCTCAAAGAATACAGAACAGCAGTGTAACAAAAACATAAAGGTACAAGGGGAGAGTATCTGGTGATAAAGCTGAAAAGGTAGACAGATTGGGAAGGACTTTTAATGCTATGCTAAGTTCCTTTATGATAGGACTGGGAAGTCTAGGGAGACATTTATATAGGGCAGTAGCAGGAAGATTCATAGCTCCAAAAGAGACAAAACTGCACCTAACGGCAATGCCCCGAGACTGTTCTGTTCTGATGACTTAGTGTCAAATGCTATTAATATTATTAAGGTTAAACAACTTTAACAAACAACAATATCACAACAAGACTATTCAGGAATAAAAATATATGTATTTTTTAAAGTGGTTTTAAAATCTTCTACAGGTCTTGCAATTACCGATGCTAGCAGAGTGAGGCAAATTAAAAGGCTTCAATAATGCGTGCAAAGAGTGTAAGATGTGACAGTGTGAATTCAGTGAAAGAATTCATACATTATAAGGCCAAGGACTGAAGAGTGCAAAAAGTGAGAATTACTATGCGATAACATCTGAAAACGTCTTCTTGTGATTACAAGGTCATTTTGCAAGGACAAGACTTCTCTGAGACTAAATGTAAGACATTAAAAAAAATTCTACTATATGATATCTATGAAAGAAGGAGAACAACAAAAAATCCCTACGCTCAAACTTTTCTGCAAGATAGAGAAAAAAAATTGATAAGCTACATTTTCGGATAACTGGTAAAAGTTATAAATCTTACTAAAGAATGAGTAAAAAATATAGTATGACTTTATGTTTCTTTTTCTCTAATCTTACTTCCAGCTCAAATCTGTTGAATTAATTCATGTGCTTTCAAATGTATTCAGATATGTTAAGCATTCTTTGATACCTTTTAAGTTTCTTGCTTGTCAGACAAATAGCTACATTTGATTCTTCAGGAAATAATTTTTGCAGCTCATAGAAACAATATGCTAAAAGAAAAAAAACTGTCTAAAACATGAACCATATCATGACTGGTATTTTACACAGCCTTTTAAAAGTCTGAACGCCAAAGCATCCCGCCTTTATGCATGCTGAAGGGCCGCCAACTGGATATGTTTGAAGACCTTAAATTCCAAGAAAACATAACAGAATAAAGAAAAAGAGCTCAGAATTCAGCTAGTTTGCTTCTGTTTGTTTTTATAAGTTAAATCTCTTTCAATCATAAACTGTTCTAGCTATGGTTTAAAGACAGGAGGAGATGGGAACCAGCATTTTTGAGAGCCTACCAAACAGCAAACAGTTGAGGCAATTTTCAATATATCATCTTAATTAGTCTTCAAAGGAGGGAGACAAATGCAAGAGGATCTTTTTTCCCTATCAAATTAAGTGGAACAAGTAGGTACTGAATCTGTATCTGATTAAAGCTTCATGTTTTTGGCTAAAGCAATGGTCACCACATTCTTTAGTGAGAATAGTGAGAATATTTAATTCAAGCACGATAAATATAAGGTTCCATTAATTCCTAGTTCATCATTTTACTCATCTTTCAAAAGCATTCACCCTATACTACTTTGTAGCATTTACCATAAATTGTTTAGATCCGTCTTACTCATGGCTAAAATGCCAGCCCTCAGCAGAGCGCCTGGAGCGTGGCAAGTACCGGATGAAGAAATGAAAACATAAAAGAATCTTAAAACCATCAGCAGATGTGAGATCTCTTTTGGTTTTGGCATAAACTAGTTGAGTGACCTTAACTAAACCACAAGTTCTCTGAGTTTTATTTTTCATTTCTTCTAGGAAGTATCTTCAGAGCTCCCTGCCTCTTCCTACCCAGCCCAGCCAAGGCCTATAGTTAAGAGCTAACTGCCTAACCGCCTTCCGTGAAGACAGTACCGTGAACTTCCGCTTCCTTTCCATATAATTCCTCTTCAGAGTGGCCTCTGTTCTCGCCCATTTAAAAACCTACTTCCACCATCTTCCATCAGCCCTAGGACTTCCTCAAATCCTTCTGATAAATTTGTTTTGTTATTTGGCCAAAGTCAGTTTCTATTCTTTGGAAACAAAAAACTTTAAAAGAAACAATATGAAGCACAGTATGTGCTCCACTCTATTACTTCTAACCCCTTTAGTTAAAAAAATAAAGAACCAAACTACCAAATCCTGGTTTATGGCACCTCATAATGAACTGAATTTTCTCTCGCTGACCTCTGACCTCTGTGCTAAACTTTCTTCTCCTCTTGAAATCCATGTTTTGGAGGCTAAGTCTATCAGCAGTTGCAGTGATTTTCTGGGATGAGTGATATACTTTCTTCAAATAATTAATGAGATGAAAAATCACTAAACAGAAAAACATGATTTTCCATTTTAAAGTCCTGAAGGTAACTGTAGCCATTATATAGTTTTAACTCCTATAAACTTGCAACTGTAAACTGTAACTGTAACTGTTACAGGCTAACAACTGGAAACTTTATTTTAAATGTCACAAAACAATTTTATATTTTATTTTTAATTTTGTGGGGTTAGAAGGGGGTAAGAATTCTAGCACAGGAATGACCAGATAATGGAAAAATGGAATTGCTTAAAAATAGTTTTCATTGTTACATGATATAAAAAGTCTCGTTGATCAAATAAAAATTCAGAGCAACCTCCTCCCTCCTGGCAGGGTTAAAAACTCAGGAAGAGAAAGTAAATAAGATAAATACCTTTCAAACATTCTGATGTTTCTAGAGTGAAAATGAATAACTTAAAAAATGCAGTGAAAGAACAAACTGAGATGTGTAGATAATGTGTCATACAAAAAGGCTGCCTGCGGGTTATATTCCATATATAAGATTTTATATCTCCAAAAAGAGGAAATTAAAATGAGAGACCAAGTTCCAGATAAGAAAAGGGTTGCAATTTGCATTTTGTATAGATAAAAGAACATACACACACGTAGCCAAGTCTATCAGGAGTTTTATTAGCATTAAGGTGGATGAGGAGAAAGACTGACTCAAGAATATGCAGAAGAGGATTTAAATTACAGCTTCACCACTTAGCAGCCACGGAAGTTTAGCAAAATTAATTTCTGACATTCTGTTTCTTTATTGGCAAAATATACATAATAATATGCTTAACATGCAGGACTGTTGTAAGGAGCTAAAACAGAAAACAAATATAAACAATGCCTGATAGTCAGTAGATACTATTACCTATATTTATTGTCATTGTATTTCCTGTATGCACATCACAATGACACCAAAAAAAGACACTGAAAATATCTACCCTTCCCAACCACAACTGCACTCTCTCATGTTCTTTGCCATGTTCCACCTCTTTTACCTGTATAATCAGGTCCCTGCACACTAGAATAGGCACCAAAACTGACCTGTGGTTGCAGGGTATGAGAAATATTAAGTCAGTCAATTCTAAGGGTATATAAAATGAGCAAAACCACTCTGAAATGGATCTAACTCAAATGTACAGTAATGCAGATTTGTTTAAAACAATACCCAGTTCTGTCCATGACAGGTACATTTGCGCAATGCTTCCACAACGCTTACCACAGGTATTAGTGCTGTCTCCACACTTGATTGTGTGCATGGGGGCCAGAACAATGGCTTTCTTAATTCTGCATCCTCCATATTTCAGAGCATATATTTAACATATTTTAGATGACAAATGAATGATTAATCTATGCATACGTAATTATATTTTTTTTAAAAAAAAGAAGAAAAAACAACTTTTCACCATTACTTGAAATCATTTTCATTCATTGATTTACTGAATGCCTCTAACATTTTGGAGACTATATACTGGCTGCAGAATTCTTCCAGAAACAAGAAAAACAAAGTTTGATGCTCAAGAAACAAAGCAGGCAGGGAAGGAAGCCATTAGGGAGACAATTACAGCAAAGGTTAATGAATGTTCTGACAGGTGGGTAGGCAAGGCTATGAAATCTATCAGCAGACGGGCTCAATTCAGTCCACTTCACATCAAAGAAAGGATATGTAAACTAAGATCTCTTGAAAAGTTTTCAACACAAGAATTATGTGATCAGGTCTGGTTGATAAAAGATCATTCTGGCCACCCTAGGGAGGATGGCTTGCCTCGTGAGAAGTAATGCAGTACGGTGGCTGAACCACTTAGAAGACTGCTGCTGAGGCATTACTTAATTAAAGCTAAAAAGCTCCCTTATTTGTCGTCCCCAAAAGAATCCCCAAGGAAAGTGTGTTTTATGTATTAAAGCTTCAATTCCTTGGAGCAGTGCAATATAGATACAACTGTATATTTTTTCATCTCTGAGGTTGAGAACATCTTCTAACCCGTACATTCCCTTCATATAGAGTCATGCATCATCCTTTAATGAACACATTAGCTTAAGAATCAAGCCACCAACCTAGGTTCACAGGGCAGCATCAAGGAAGGAAGGCACAATAATGCCACGGTAATTAAGTGTAAAAGGACAGCACTGCTTCCCATTATCACATGTAAATCCTCTAACAGTGGCCCAATTATTAACAGAATAAGAATGTATTTTTGAGAAGTCAAATGGAATAATACAAACAGAATGTCCAATTTCTAGCTTTTTATGACCTCAGATAGGTAACTTACTCACTTGGTTAACACTTTATTCATTTGTAAAAGGGAAAATATTATTTACATACCATGGTTACTGAAAAAAATTAAATAACTTAAGTGCATAAAGAGCACCTCCTAAGCACAGTGCTTGATATATGGAAGACATGAATAAATGTCTCCTGTTTTAGGCATTTATAGTAAAACATTATCAACTTATTTTGATATATTCCTTTTTTGTCCTAATAACCTTATAAATTGTGCCTGTGACTCCCCTTCATACCCAAGAAAAGAGTTTTCTGGTATGCCACTTCCTATTAGTAAGAGACCACAAGAGATGCTTGGGATGCTTGTGATAAAAGGTAATAAGGCTGAATTCATGCAGAAAAGAAACATTTACAAACCCTAAAGGCCTTGAAAACAGCCATTAAAATGCAGCGATGAAGAGGCAAAAAAGACATGCAAGCAGGGGCTGCTGAGGTCATAAGACACAATCTCCTCGTCAGAAATACTCTTCTAAACCTGCCTTTAGGACGGCCAGAGCATTTCCGATATATCCACTGTTAACAGCATAGCTGATTTTCTGACTCAACTGGCACTCAGAGCTGTCCAGGAATGAAGTGGCGATATTCAAACTGGACAATACCACTGGGCTCTAAAGGCCAGCATGCCTTGTGAAAGAGTGAAATCTTGTTTGCACTCATCACCATTCAAATGACAAAGATGGTCCCAACTTCCCACTGTTACTCCTCCCAAGGACAGAGGTGTCTAATTCACTTCCTCTTCAGTCTGGGCTGACTTTACTGACTGACCAAACCAAAAGAAGTAGCATTCTGGGGCTTCCTTGTCTAGGTCATAAGATGCATTTCGATTCTGTCTTAGCGTCTTGATTGCTCACCTTGGAACAGTCCCTCTGTGAACTGTGCCCCTGTGCTCTAAGAAGCCCAAGCCATGATAAGGCTATGGGCAAGCTACGGGCAAGCAATAGGCAAGCTAGCCAGCCAAGAACTCCAGCTAAGCTCCCAGTTGGGTTCCCAGTCACTGACCACCAGCTGACAAGCAGCCATGGGATGAGCCATGCTGAGTATCCGGCCCAGCTGGGTTAACATCACACTGTTTTAAACCACTTTGTTTGAGGTAGTTGATCACATAGCAATAAATATATATATATCAGGATATGGAAGTTTAAGTTAAGAAATTGCCAAGGCAGCCACCTGCCTATTAAGTAGTCTCCTTCATGTTCAGCCTAGTGGATATTTACAGATTTTTTTTTTCAAACCCCTATTACTTATTTTAAAAAATGCTTGTGCCGGGTGTGGTGGTTCACACCTGTAACCCCAGTACTTTGGGAGGCCAAGGCGGGAGGGTTGCCTGAGGTCAGCAGTTTGAGACCAGCCTGGTCAACATGGCGAAAATCCATCTCTACTGAAAACACAAAAATTAGCTGGGCGAGAAGGCATGCGCCTATAATCCCAGCTACTTGGGAGGTTGAGGCAGGAGAATTGCTGGAACCCAGGAGGCAGAGGCTGCAGTGAGCCGAGATCATACCATTGCACTCCAGCCTGCGCATCAGAGCAAGACTCTGTCTCAAAAAAAAAAAAAAAAAAAAAAAACTTCTGAAGAGTTTTCTTCAAGTCACTGATTATCTTTTGCTATTTTTTTTTTTTTGCATGACCTTTCCCTCTCTCTACAGTTTTCCTTCCTACTTCTGCTTTCTCATACTAGATCCATGCCCATATATCTCTCCAGCTGTAGTTAAATGTGCCCCTCAGCTCAAGGATTCAGTGTGCTCTATCTCCAACACAGCCCTTGGCTCATCTGCAGAGTCTACTTTTACTTCCCTAGAAGGGAACACATATCTCTGTAGCACGTATTTACATTTCAAAAGGAATATTTACTTGCCTAAACTGCACTTTCTAAAATATTAAAAATGCCACATATCTACACTTAAAACCCAAGTAACTACTTCCATCTCAGAGATTCATTCCCCCAATTCTCTAACCACCTCCGGAGAGGCCAAGATCAGCTCTTCCTACACAACTCTCCTCTACTCTTCACTGCTCTTCTCACTCCGGTTATCTACCTATCCATCCAGTGACGGCCCATAGACCTGGCACTAAACTGCAGCTAGGGAAACAATGATTAAAATAAGCCCCTAACCTTTAGGAATTTAGATTTGGGGTAGCTTCAACAAACTTGTAAAGAAAAAAATCATGGTGGAATACGGTAAGTGAAATAAGAAATTGCAAAGGACAAACAGAAACTAGGGTGAAGTGGGAGTAAAGGTGCAGTTTCCTGGCACAAATTCATGAAGGAGAAAATATCATCTTCTCACTGATATCATGTTCTGCCTGATATAATTAATTCTTGTCATGACATATTTCCTCTACCTCTAATTCAGCTATTCCTCTGAGTCCTAAAGGTAATTAACTGCTTGCATTTAAAAGCCTAGCAGGCTGATTCAACTTCTCCTTAGGATTTAGAAAACAGCAAGAGAACATAGCCTGCCCCATAATAATGACAAAAAGTTGGATAATTGACAAAATAATTCTTGAGTTCATCAGAGAGCTACAGTCACAAAAACAGGTGAGTTGAATTCTAAAGCCCCTCCAAAGAGAGATGAGACCCAAGAAATGCTTCATCTGTAGCAGAGCACAGAAGTGGCAGCTACAAAAGAAAGCAGGAAGAACAATCAAAATTTTATCAAATCCTCAGAGGCTAAATGTGGGCTCCTGTAAATAGTTTAAAACACCAGGGAGAAAACAGTCATTCTCCAGCATTTTCCACAGAATTCCACTTGGATGCTCACAAGCAAGACTAGGGGAGAAGGGGACTTAAGATTGAGTTCCTCTAGGTGGTACAAGTGGAGGTTAGATAAAAAAACAACAACAAAAAACTCTGTTTGCATTATCACGGACTCTCTCTCAAAAAAGCAAACACCATCTACCCCCAGGGCAAGGTAAGTAACCCTCACAATCAATGTCTTCCTCCACCTCCACAGGTTCCAGCCAAAGGGTTGGAACCAAAGCCATAGGTCACCTGGGTGAGAGAATGGTGATGGTGGAGGGGATGAGAAGACATTCTCTTGAACCCACTGTGGAAGATTTTAAAACTTAGCCTACACACACATATGGCACCAACACTAAAGGTTATCTGCCTCTGGAGGAAGGGCAGCAAACTAGCTTGCTGAGGATCCTGCATTGATACAAATGGTTCAGTTCAATGATCTAAGCTGTCAACTGAAGAAACCAGTATATCAAGCTCAAGAAACAGGAGGAAAAAATAACAAGCAGATACCAATGAAATTACAAATACAAAATATTGGAAAAAATAAGAAAACCAAAAGTTGATGCTTTGGAAAGCTCAATAAAATTGATAAGCCTCTGGCCAGACCGATTAAGAAAAAAAAGAGTAAATAATTAATAGTATCAGGAATAACAGTGACACCACCACAGATCCTACCTTCATTGTAAGAATAAGAGAATATTATTAATAGTTATGCACCAATAAATTTGATAATTCACATGATATTATTTCCTTAAACTACCAAAGCTCACTCAAAAAGGAAAAGATAGCATGAATAGGCCTTCTATATATGAGAAACTAAATTCATAGCTTAAAAGCTTTTCTCAAAGAAAACTCTGGCCCAATGGCTTCACTGGTGAACTCTATCACACATGTAAGGTAGAATGACAACAACTGTAATTGCACACAAACTTTTCCAGAATAAAGAGTGAATACTTCCCAACTCAATTTATTAGCCTAATACCAAAATCACAAAAGTTTTACAAGAAAAAGAAAACTACATACCAACATTCCTCATAAAGAAAGATGAAAAAGCTATTACTAAGTTTTTAACAAATTGAAATCTAGCAATATTTAAACAGGATAATACATGATCACCTACTGTGGCTCACCCCAAGTAGGTGACTGACTTAACACTGAACAATATTCAATGTAATTCACTACATTAACAGACCAATAAAACTATATTATCAACTGAAGAGATGCAGCAAAGTATTTTAAAATATTAAACAACTATTTTCATAAAAACGTGTAGCAAAACAGGAATAAAAAGAAACTTCTTCAACCTAATAAAGAACACCTATGAAAAACCTACACATATCACAACTAATGATGAAAGATTGGATGATTTTTCCCTGTGATCAGAAAAAAAGAAAGAATGTCTTCTTTTACCATATCTACTCTACACTGTAGTGGGGTCCTAGCCAGTATGATAAGAGAAGAAAGAGAAATATAAAAGTAATTCGGATTGGGAGAAAAAAAAAAAAAAACACCCTGTCTCTATTCACAGACAAAATTATCTAAAAAATCCCAAGGAGTCTACAACAAACCCATAGTCCCAGCTACTCGGGAGGCTGAGGCAGAAGAATGGCGTGAACCCAGGAGGAGGAGCTTGCAGTGAGCCGAGATCGCGCCACCGCACTCCAGCCTGGGTGACAGAGCGAGACTCCATCTCAAAAAAAAAAAAAAAAAAATTCCAATAGCATCAAAAAATATGAAATAGGGATAAATTTAATAAAATGTGTGTAAGACCTATGCACTGAAAACCACAAAACATTGCTGGTAGAAGTTTAAAAAGATGTAAATAATAAAGACACATACCATGTCCATGGATCAGAAGACTCAATATTGTTAAGATATCATTTCTTCCAAAACTGATTTATAAATTTAATGCAATCCCTATCAAAAGCATAGTAGACTGTTTTTGCAGAAATCAGTAAGCTGATACTAAAACACATATACATGTGCAAAAGGATCCTGCATACAAGGTCCTTATGTAAACAGGGAGGAAAATTATGAAAAACAAAAACGAACTTGAAGAACTTGCACCACTTGATTTCAAGAACTTACTAAGATGTTCTAATAATCAATATAACTTGGTACTGGCTTAAGGAAAAACAAACAGAGGAACAGAACAGAATGGTGTTCAGAATTAGACCCACACTCATGGTCAATCAATTTTTGACAGAGAGGCATTCAGTGGAGAAAACACATTCATTTAACAAATGGTCTTAGAGGAAACCATTTGTTAAATGAATGTGTGTGTGTGTGTGTGTGTATATATACACATATGAATTTTGATCCTCACCATATACAAAGATTAACTTGGAAGTAGAACACCTATCTCAATATTCATTTTTTGCTTCCCGATTTCTTTAACATATCTTACCTCTTTCTCCAGACATAAACCTGTCACTATCTTGATTAGTTCCACAGATGTATAAGTATTTGAATTACTGTCATAAAGTAAATGTGAAATGCATTTTAAGAAACACAAAGTTCAGCTAAAAAAATAAAAAACAGAGCTAAGTACTACAATCCACACATCTAGCGCTAATAATGCTGTATATCTAATCAGCATAATCTACTACCTAAAGTACTTTCATATCCATTATCTCATATTACTGTATCATAGGGATCCCTGAATTTTGCCAAATAATTATCAGATTCTATTTGATACTTTCCTTGAGACAACTATCTAGTACTATGGTATCCACAAGAAGCAATGCATATGGACTTCCCTTTTTGTCACAAATATTTTTCTTTAAAAAGGTACTCAAAGAACAACATTAAATAACATTAATAATTTCTATTGCTCCATCGAGGAACATTCTTAAGTAAAATTGGCTTAAAAAAAAAAAAGAAGTTGGCACCAGGCAGTGAAAAAGAAAATTACTACCAGTACTGTTTGGTGCCACTGCCTTAATTCTGCTAAGAGGCTTAGGTTTTACCTACCATTGCTTCTGAATTACAAGTAAAAATGGCAACATAGTAAAGAGAAAGCTAAAACAACGTTGTCTTATTATAAAACATCTTTTGAACCTTGAAGACCCCCTGTGAGAGTCTCAGGAACCTCCAGAGCTTCATGAATGACACACTGAGAACCACTGCACTAATCTATGAATGTGAGTATGTCAACTCTCTTCTGGTTCTCCAACCAAGAAAACCACTGCGCCTTCTCTCCTGGGGCTCTCTGGTCCTTAGCTTTGTACACCAGGGCAATTTTCTTGCATCAAGTTTAAAATTAAATGTATATACACATACATATACATGGTAGAATTGTTTACCTTTATCCATCCCTAAGTATTTACCTAAATGGAATAAAGCTAACTGAACGCATGAGTTCCAATTCATTTTTTTGTCTTTTTTTTTTTTTTGGTGAGGGGACTGTTTTGGTTTTTCCTAAAACCTATTTCCTCCTTAGGTACCTAACAGTGGTTGGAGAAGTAAAGAGCCACATACACAAAAATAGATACCTCACAATTATCTAGGGAGATGAAAAGTAACTGAAGATATTTTATGTTTCTATCCATCTTCCTCTCAAGAAAGGTGAAAGAGATACAGACAGGCATAGAAACACATACAAACACCCCCAACTCCAAAGCTCACAATTATTTGGAGAAATGAGGCAGAGGAAAGCAATATCATCAGTACGAAATAACAAACCAACAATGCAGAAAAAGCATTCTTTAAAGGAGAAAAATATACATAAATTAAGACTGAAGTCACATTTTCAGCAACACAATGAAACAGATAACTAAGTCTGTGACTACCAAACAAACGCAAAGCAACACCTGTATCTCTGACAAGTAATGTTTAATAATGCCAACATAAAAATTCCTGGTTTCTGAATTACATGTATTACCAGTTTTTAAATGGAGCACACTATACAGAGTACAAATTCTTCCCACAGAGCAGGTTCATCTGGCCAGGAACACTTAATCAGCATGTCACCCACTGACTCCACATTCAAGCTATTATCCTCTCTTCTGTATTATCCAAGTTTGTCTTATTCCTTTAATCATAAAAAAATCAGAAATTGGTCTTGTGATTCATATTCTACACTACCTACAGATGGGAGCTTCAGAAACAAACACAACTTTGGTTAAAACAAAAAAAGAAACTTCCCACTTGACTTTTAATAAGTCATATTATTTTCATTTATTACTATTATCTGAAAAGGTATATTAACTCACAAGACACAGGTATTATTATTGATAACCAACTGTCCATACTTTAGTCCCTACTGCATTTTAAACTTGAGGACAAAAACTGGCTCTAACCTTCAATATGTATAGGGAGCCTATAAACCTAAAAAAGTGACTTTGACCCTATTAAGACGGGAATGGCAGGAGCTTCTCCCTGACAGGTAAGAGGTAGGTAGACAGGAGAAAAAAGAGGATGTGCTCTTAGGCTGATGTCCAGGCACTAGGGAGAAATCACTTCTCCTCACTAGAGTATTGTGAAAAGCAAGCAATTCTCTTCTAAAAGCCAATAGAGAGGAAGGGGAGGCAAGGAAAGATCCATTCTGGTAACAAACAGTCATGTGTCACTTCATGATGGGGATCTGTCCTGAGAAATGCATCATCAGGCAATTTTGTTCCTGTGGGAACATCATGGAGTGCACTTACACACACCTAGGGGTACAGTCCACTACACACCTAGGTTATATGGTGTAGGCTATTACTCCTAAACTACAAGCCTGTATGGCATGTTACTGTACCGAATGCTGCAGACAAGAGTAACACAATGGTCATTTGTGTATCTAAAGCTAGCCAAACACCGGAAAGGAACAGTAAAAATATGGTATAAAAGATAAAAAATGGAACACCTGTACAAGGCACTTACCATGAATGGAGCTTGTAGGAATGGAAATTGCTCTGAGCGTGAGTGTGAAGGCTGAGGACATCACTGTACACTACTGCAGACTTTATCAAACTCTGTATACCTAGGCTACACTGAATTATTAAAAAATATTTTTCTTTCTTCAATAAATAACTCATATTAGCTTACTTTAACTTTTTTACTTTATAAACTTTTGTTTTTTAACTTTTTGACTCTAGTTTTACTTTTTTTTGAGATAGGAGTCTTGCTCTGTCGCCAGGCTAGAGTGCAGTGGCGCAATCTCGGCTCTCTGCAACCTCCACCTTTCGGGTTCAAGCGATTCTCCTGCCTCAGCCTCCTGAGCAGCTGGGACTACAGGCACGTGCCACCACACCCAGCCAACTTCTGTATTTTTAGTAGAGACAGGGTTTCACCATATTGGCCAGGATGGTCTCAATCTCTTGACCTCGTGATCCACCCGCCTCGGCCTCCCAAAGTGCTGGGATTACAGGCGTGAGCCACCGCGCCTGGCCAATAGCTTTACTTTTTCAACTATTTTTGTTAAAAACTAGTACAAATACACACATATTAAATCAAGGCCAGATACACATTATCTCATCACACACACATTATCTGTCCAGCACCATGACAGATATGGTGGTAAATTTAAAATTAAAAAAAAAAAAAAAAGGCCCTGTCCTCTTGGGGTTTAGAGTCGACCTAGTAAGGCAAAATTTGAAAGGAGTTGGGGAAGGGGTTGGACAGAATTACCAAAAAAGAAAAAAGAAATTCTCTACATATATTGCTAGCTAAAATTTGATAATAATTTTAATATATTAATCATACTAATAGCTGCTACCATTTACTGGATGGTCATTCACTACCAGCAGGTACATTACTGGGCTTTTAATACACAATATTTCCTTTATTTTTCAGAAAAATACAGAAGGCTCAAAAAAGTAACCAATATTGTACAGCTAATAATTAGCAGTGCCGGGTTAAGAACCCAGGCTTAGCTGGGAGCAAACACTTAACAGCCATTCAGAAAATGTTTATTAAGCATAAGCATCACTTTTTAAGCAAGGCAGGAACTACCTTGATGCTCACTACAGTAAGAATCAAGCCCCTTTTCCTTAAGTTACGATGCCATACAATATTCAAATCATAGATGCTGTTTAGTAGCTGCAAATTGAACATCTACTCATTCCATGCTTCTGGTAACAGCCAGACTCCTCATCAAATGTGAAATCTATACTATGAATATCAGTAAGCTTGCTTCCTCATCTTGGTCTATTTCTCAACCCACTCTGTTGTTAAGGATGACATAATTTTTTAAAAGGATGCCTGGAACTCCACTGAGATTTGTTATCCTTAGCTTTCTCTAATCTCTAGATGCTGAATCCAAACACCAGTACACATAAGAGCGTAAATTCTTTTTTTTTTTTAAGTGTTTCTCCTAATAAGCTGAATCTGAACTCGGTCTGCAAACTTTTTGTCTCTCCAGGCTGTAGTATCCATTCACAATAAGACAGTTATTTTAACAACCCAGTAAATGAAAAAAATATGGTTCCGCCTGCAACTTATCACGTATACCTGACAATGCTACTTATTCAATAATTTGGCAATAACGACCCAAAGATCTAAAAAATTCATTCCCTGCTTAGTTCTGTTTCTCAAATCAATATGGTAGTAATCTTCCTTTAAGCAAAGCATGATCAGTATCAGCACATGTACCAGTAAAAATCAAATATATCTAACTATATAAAATATATAATTTTACATAGAACTATATATGCAATTTTGCATATCAACATATTTATACACTATATAGAGATGTTTTCTGAAGAGTGATGTCCCACATACACACTTATACATACACATGTATATACATACATACATATGCACTTATGCACATGCACACACAATACCAATTTGTGAAAACAATAAAACACATTAAAACCAACATTTTAAACAATGATTTGATATAATTTTTGAAGCACTTCTATGTAACAAGATCTAATCATCTTATAAACAATCCCTTAAATCCAACAGAGTTACAAAGATTACTCCGCTTGCTTTTAGAACAACGTCCACATTCCATTAATCAGTACAGATACCCAGGTGGAATTAGTCAAGTTGAACGTTCTTGTTCATCCTCTCTCCCTTCCTTACAGCATCCCTCCACCCATAACTCTTCACCATTTCGAAATCCACCATGGACTATCAGGGCTCCATGACCTTGTATGTGCTATTATCCTGTCTCCCTTTTCTCCTTCCATCCCACTTACACTTTAAACACAATCTCAAATGCACCATTCCTATGAAAACCCCCTCCAAACATACCCACAAGTCACGCTCTCCAAGGGCTCTCCCCATGCTTGGGCCACGCTTCCACCGTGATAGGATCACCATGGTAACTCTTTATTCTCTTAATATGTACATCTTGAAAGCAGAATATCATCTTTATTCCCCTCCTCTATCTAGCCCAGAACAATATCTACTTCAGTAGGTATTTAATAAATTCACTTATTCCACAGACAATTAAAGCCCACCATGTGCTAGGAAACCAATAATGAGCAGAAAGAGACACAAGAATGGCCCTCCTGGGAACCAGTAGCACCTCTAAGCTACTTACTAAATAAGTAGCTTTATCAGGGATACATGATAGGCTGCAGGAAGAACCACGTTTCTTTCATTTGTTGAGCTGCTAAAATACCTTTCTTTTTGTGAACAAATACTACAGCCTAGCAAATATAACAAGTGTGTGTTATATGTAATGTTAAATACAAATGATGTCGAATGACATTTAAAAGATATAAAATGCTGAGAAAAATTAAAGAAATATAAAGGAAAGAATAAAGGAAGAAAAATTGTTTTAAATAGGTCTAAAGGTTTATGGTCAAAATACCTGATAGAAGAGAAAAATCATTTTGTCCAAACATTAGCTCAAACCATCCTCTTTAAGAAAAAAAAAAGGCAAGAGTCTTTTAAACGTATATCTTTCATCAGATATAGTTTTTAAAATAAGTATTTGTGTGCAACACGATTCATGTTTGATCTTATCTGATAACATCAATTTATGTCACAATTAAGCATGTTAATTTATAACGAATGTACACAACACCAAAGAATATTATTCCAACTGTGTTAATATGCTGAAAACATCTGGGAGACAAAACACAAGACATACATATCTAATATGCACAGATTCCATATAAACAGATATTAGTAATCCTTTCTAATGAAGCTGAGGAAGCCATTCAAATGGGTATCAGACACCTGGGACTGAAAATAGTTCTTCCATTTAACCTGCCATATAACCCTGCGCAAGTTATTTAACCTCTCTAAGTCTCAGTCTTTTCACTCAGAAAATGAACATAGCATCTGCCTTTCCTACTAGCAAACCTCTAATCTCCGGGCTGTGTGTACACTTTCCTCACCCCCGCTTTATCCAAGAACTGAAGCTCAGATGAGGCCTAGGGCAAAATGTACTACTACCTGTAGACAAACTGAGCTACCGCCTATTTAGCATCCATTCGTCCAAAATGTTTGCTATTTTCTACATGTCAAGTACTGTTCTATCTGGAATCAAAAGTGAGTAGTACAAAAACTTTCCTTCATAGAGCTTCCATTCTAGAGGAAAACAATGGTACTTGAAAGAGAGAACTAAGTGATTCGAAATGTACTGCATAGAGACTCACCTCACCACCCCGCCTCACTGACCTCTCCCACTTCGCTTCTCAAACCATTTGATCCACATTTCGAAATGTACTGGATGGAGACTCACCTCACAGCCCCGCCTCACTGACCTCTCCTACTTCGCTTCTCAAACCATTCCATCCACATTTCGAAATGTACTGGATGGAGACTCACCTCACCACCCCGCCTCACTGACCTCTCCTACTTCACTTCTCAAACCATTCGATCCACACCATGAGGATGAGTCCAGGAGTGCCTCATGGCTGGGCAGACAGCCACTCTCAGAAAGCTGAGTGGGAACCCAAATGGAGTCTCTGGCATGCTGCTCTGTGCCTCTGGTCCAGACTGCTTTACTGCCCAACACCAACAACAAAGACACCAGACGGGAGCGAAGGCCCTCGGTAGTATTAAAAGGATTCCTGCCTGGTGTATCTTTGTAAACATTGTATTTTGAGGCCCTAGAAAAATAAAACATATGTATATATATATAAAAACTTGGGATGCCAACCAATCCTGCATACCTCACAGTGCTACTAGGAGGCTAAAATGAAGTAACAGGTGAAAATGCTTAGGTGAAGGCACTGTGAAGGACTTTGCAAACGCCATCATCATCGTCATCACCATTATCTTTATCATCATTATTTAGTCCTATTTGTGCTTGATCATATCACTGAGGAATAGCTGGTATTTTGCAAACTAACTTCACATAGAAAAATAAAGTTATCATATAAAAAAAATTCCTGCAAGAAGTAAGAACTTAGATGAGAACATGGGATTGACAAAAAGGAATCAAATAGAAAAATGAATATCCAGGAAAACCAGCCCTCAAATTATCTGATGTGACAGCATGTGTGCCCCGTTCCCCTCACTCATGCCAAAGACTGTCACACTTGATCTCTAAACCTTAGCTCTTCTGGCTGAACATCCTTCTCCCCCACGTAGATACCTGGCAAACTCTTACTCAGCCTATAAGGCCTAACTTAAAAACTACCATTCTCTGTCCTTTTTCTTGTCTCATCCTCATTAATGTATTGTTTTCTCTTCCCAGAGCACTTTCAATATGCATTCATTCAATATCTTGTATTGAATGTCTCTCTCATGTCAGTCACCGCTGTAGGTGCTAGGATACAGCAATAAATAAAGTGCTGTTTACACAGAGTTGATATTGTAGTGGGGACAGACATGACAAATGGATCATGTGTCAGATGGCAAAGGAGCGCACTGAAGAAAACTGAACAGAGTAAGGAGGATAATTGAGATACAGAGAGAGGGTTTTTCTGTACACAGCATTTATTACACTGTGCACAGTGCCACTGTACACATCCTGGTCAACTGCAGTTTCTGAAGCCAGGAGCTATTTCTTACCTTCGTGTGCTCCCCAGTTGGCACAGCACTTGAAAAATAACATCTATAAAATAATCATAATAACAATAGCTAGCATTTAATAAATGTTACTACCTCTCAGGCAATAAATATTGTCAACTTAAAATATATAAATTTGGAAATGAGAACTTTCTAAGGGTTGCAACCTGCAGGCTGAGCCTCTCGCTGAAATCTAAAGCAGGACTTTGAAGAAGAGAGGCGAGGACAGAAGTTTTATGCTAAGCAAGTTGGCCAAACATACACATTCAACAGCTTATAGGAGGAGCTATGAATATTCATGAAAAGGGAGTCACATATGTGTAATGAACAAACATACACGTTACATAAATGCCATGTTCACTTTGCGGTAGAGACTTAACATTAAAATGCAGTAAAATTAGGCTCTAAACGTCCAAAGGTGAAATTTTAGACACAGAGGCGGGTTGTATGCAACCTCTGGAAACTGGCCAGAGCCAGTTCATGGCAACGGTCAGGTCTCAGGAGGGAAGCTCTGTAACCACAACCAGGTAGCTGCCAGACCCAGCCGGCGGAGAGGAGCAGCCTAGCCCAGGTGTCAGGCAGTGGGTCGGCCAAAGTCTTCCACTCTTCATTTTCCAGGGCTGGTTCCTGTTTAACTCTCAGGGAAGAAGGTCCAGCGATGGTGAGGAAGGGAGTGTACTAAGGCATGATCAGCCTTCCATCTTATCTTGGCTGGGAAACTTAGTTTTTGAAGTTTTTCTAGGGTCCCCTTGGCCAAGAGAGGTCTGCTCAGTCAGGTAGGTGGCTTAGGGTTTTATTTTTATTTCTCAGTGCTTTACATATATTAGCATATTACTTCACATTAACTCTTTGCAGTGGTTATTTTTTACCTATTCCACATTTTAACTCTAATTTACTGAGGAAATTTAGGTAGTGAGGGGTTAAATTACTTCCCCCAAGACATACAGCTAGTAAGCCACAGGGATAAGACAAACCCAAACCTAAGCGGTCCAATTCCAGCGGCCTCACCTTCATCACCATGCAATCCTGTCTTCCAAAAATAGTGAACATTCAAAGTCATCTTACATCAAAACCAATGGGAATTCTTCATTTATGCTCTAAACATATCTAAAAATGTCCTGTCCAGGCCCAGAAACAGACAGTCCCAACAGCCCTAGATAGGGAGAGAGAAAGAGCAGGTCATGACAGGTTCAAGCATCAAACACTCCAAGTATCTCCAAATCTGGAAGAGTAAGCTCAGCCCTGCAAGAGACAGCAGATGGGGAGCAGAAAGCCAGGCAAGGGACAGAACCAGGCACCTAAGGTTGATGCCCTCATCACACAAATATCCTCTATCATAAGGATATGATACCCTCATGACATGAATGTCCTCCTCTGTTCATAAAGGAAAAGTAAAGAATAATGCAAACTCAGAGTACGAATCTGAAGTCTATGCTTTATACTATTTAGTTCCAAAGACTAATTAGCTTCAGATTCCGAAGTGCAGGAAATTCCCTCCATTTTCTCCACAGCCACCATGACAACATCTTACTACATCCCAATCTGATGGCGATGACAGCCAGCATGGGCAGTTACAAACAATAACACACCACTAACGGCAGCAGAATGGATTTACTTGCCACAATCCATCATGCTTTGGGTTCAGTGCACACAACAACACAACTGTAATAATTACTGGTTTGAGAAGAAGATATTTTCAGACAGGTCAGACCATTGTGCCACATGTTTAATGTAAAATAAAGGAGTTCATAAATATAATCAGCAACTTTCAAATATCAGCCAGTTGCAAAGAGCATTTAATTAATAAATACAATTCGATAGAGAAAACCCTTCAGTTTTGACCTTTCTTTATACTGCAAAAGAGATACAGAGAGAGGAGTGGGGCAGGGAAAAAAGATACCTGATGTCTAGAAATGCTAAGGGAGAATGACAAAAAACAAATAATGATACTGTCTCTAGGAATAAGCATGAGAACAACAAAGTACTATCTGTTATTTAATGCACATACTTACTTCCTAGATGTTCTGATGGAAATAGCCTTACGAAAAATAAAGGAATTAACATTTGTTGGAAACTTACTACTGGCCAGGCGCTAATTTCATAAGGTGCTTCACAAATACTTCATTTACTGCCACTGACGTTCACACGCACCTCCCAACATCCCTACTACCTACTAGGTGATGTTAGTCAACTTTTCAGAGGTGCAAAGTGCTGCAGAGGTAGACTAACTTGCCCAAATCCTCACAGTTAACAGCTGCAGAGCCCATTTTATATCCACTCTATCAGACCCCTTGTCCAAACAATGAAATCATAATCTCAAACAGCAAACTTCCTGTCTCTAATGCCATCTCTCACCCACCCCAGCATACACGCATGTCCAAAAACTCAAGAAAGTAAATGGAGATTGGGAAAAAAGATGACATGTAGGTACATTTGGGTCTGCAGAAGCATAAGGACAATCTGAGCACGTAACTGATAAAGAACTATTTCAGAGGACATGAGGTTTCTTCTAGAAACCAGTCTGGTAACCAAGAGCTCATTCTACCCTCCCACTCTTTTCTAGTACTAAGGTTTAAAAAAGAAAAAAAAAAAACAACCATTTACCATTTCCCAGGGCAACACTGGGAAATGCTCTGTAATCCTAATCCAGGTTTTATCAAATGCAAATCCAAAGACTGCATACATCATTGTGAATTCTTTTTCTTTCTGCCTATGGACAACTTTAGCCACTGTAAGCTCATCAGCCCAATCAGCAACTCTGAGGTTATACATTAATATACTTTCCAGTGACATTCATGACATCTTTTATTAACTTCGCAAACCCCAGAAGAAAACGAGAAAGAAGTGCTTCTCCAACAGCTTTTCCAAGTTCTGAAAAGCATTTATTCTGGCAGTGTGCCTATTACTGTTTAGATCATTATGCTGAGTGCCAAAGAAAGCTCTCTGCCCATTTAACGGTATCAAGGAACAACAAATTATATTTGAAAGGCAACCAAACACCAGGATGGGAAATGGAAAACCAAGCCTTCAGTTTTCTAGTTTGGCACATTTTGTTCCCATTATCAAGCACTCATAAATGGTGACAGGCTGCGAGCCTGCCAAATAAATGCTTTCTACTTGGTATCTTCCTAAACAGCCATGGCCCAAGCAGTGACAGCACCAATTACCGTAACAGATCTTACCACAAAATATGATTTAGAAGGCGCCACTTAAGTGCTCACATGCAATGATGGCAGAGTGTAACTAGTACAACTCATCTATAAATCAATTTGACAACATTAGTTGACGATGTAAGTCGAGAACCTTTAAAATGTTGATTAACTTTGACCTAGTTATTCAACTTCTAAAAAGCTCTCCTAAAGAAATTATTTGCCCAGTAGACTTCTGTACAAAGAGCTTCGCTGCAGCATTTACTGAATAAATGTTTATGGAAGACCTATTTTGTTTCAAGCACCGTGGATACACAGTCCCTGCCTTCACAAAGCATACCCTCTACAGGGGAGACATAAAGAAGATTCCAATCCAGTGTGACAGAGACTATGACAGAGGTATGCAGCATGCTCTAAGAGATCAGAAGTGAATACCCAAGCCATAATTTAAAGTGGTTGACAAAGTAGTTTCCTGTAGGTGATGACACCTGAACTGAGTCTATAAGAATATGAGTTGATATTATGCACATAAGATAAAAAAGCACCTGTGATTTTAAACAAACAAACAAACAAAAAAACAGTACACAGAAGCCTTACATTAAAAAAACATATATACATATCCTGGCTTTCATGAATCAGACAAATAATCCAGCATGACTGTAACCTCAGGGTCAAAGAGAGGAGTGGCAGAAATAAGACTGGACAGGTAAGCAGGGCAGTGAATACCATCCTAAAACAATTATCTTGAAGATCTAATCCGACAACCCAACGAAAAATTTCCAAACAAAATAATGACTTATTTGGATTTGCTTGTTGCATTGCTACCTTTTAAATTGCAAATCTAAAAAGGAAGAAGAATAATGCTGGTAGTTAGGAAGCCAGTGAAGAACAGAGATGGACAGAGTGCAAAGATGACAGACAAATCAGGATTATTAATCATTCTCAAACTGGAAATGCTCATTAGTGAAGAATCAGTTAACAATATGATGACATATGTAACATGGATTACTACACAGTTATGAAAAACAGTATTCACAACTTTCTGACGACTTAAGAAAATGACTATGACAGAATATTAAACTTTAAAAATACAAAATTCCATATGGAGAATGAAACTGAAGAAAACTGTCTAAAATATAATCAATGGTTATCTCAATTGATTGCTTTACGGGGAAAACATTTCTCTTTTCCTTTCTACTTTTTTTACATCTTCCACTTTTTTTTCTATAATAAGCATTGATTCAAGTATGAAAAGAGTGTCTTCTATATACTAGGCTTTTATATAGGTGGTATTTATACAGGGTTCTACAAAACAGACAAGAATCTTGGAAACTTATAAACCAGTAAAGTATATACTACATTTATTATTGATAAGAAGAAATATTCCCTTTTAAATTTAAATACAAAGGGGAGGGGGAATAAGAAATGTCCTAAAATTAATGAGTTTTAGTAGTTTTTTTAGTGGATTCCTTGTTTTCTACACACAAGATTACCATCGACAAATACTTAGTTTTACCTCTTCCTTTCCAATCTGTATGCCTTTTATTGTCTTGCCCAACTGCCCTGACTAGACTCTCCAAAACAATGTGGAATAGAAGTGGTAAAGACAACATCTTTGCTTTCTTCCTGATCCTTTCACAAATATAATGTTACTTGTGGGTTTTCATATATTGTACTTTATCAGCTTTTAGGAGTTCCTTTCTATTTCTAATTTGTTGGGTTGTTTTTTTTTTTTTTTGTCATGAAAGGGGTCAGAATTTTTTCTTTATCCACTGAAATGATTATGAGGTTTGTGTCCTTTATTCTTTTGATATGAGGTATTCTATTAATTGATTTTTGAATACCAACACCCAACCTTGCATTCCAAGGATAAATCCCACATGATCATGGTGCATAATCCTCCCTTTTTATATGTCCTGAGATTTGGTTTGCTTATATTTTTTCGAAGATGATGTCGTCTGAATTCATAAGAGATACTGATGTGTAGTTTTCTTGTGATGTCTTTTTCTGACTTGAGATCCAGGGTTATAATGGCCTCAAAGAATGAGTTGGGAAGCTTCTATGATCTAAAAGTTCATGTCCCCCCAAAATTCATATGTTGAAACTTGACTCGCAAGGTGATGGTATAAAGAGGTAGGGCCTTTCAGAGGTGATTAAGTCAGAAGGGCTCTGCCCTTATGAATGGGATTAGTGCCAACAGAGGCTTGTGAGCATCTGTTTGCCCTTTCACTCTTCTACCATGCGAGGACACACAGAAGGCGCCATTCATGAGGAAGAGGAACTCCCCAGACACAGAATTTCTCAGCACCTTAATCTCGGACTTTCCACCCTCCAGAACTCTGAGCAATACATTTTTGTTGCTTATGAATTACTCAGTCTAATAAATTTTGTTATAGCATGCCAAAGGACGGACTAAGACAGAAGCAATCCCTCCTCTTGTGATTTTTGAACGAGTTTGTGAAGAATTAAGAATTATTCCTTAAATGTTTGCTAGGACTGACCAGTGAAGCACCTGGATCTGGGCTCCAGTGAGTAGGTTTTTTTGTTGTTTACCAATTCAATTTATAAACCAGTATATTCAGATTTTCAAGCTTCAGTTATTTCTTTCAAGAAATCTGTCCATTTCATCTAAGGTATCTAATTTATAAGCATATAATTGTGCATAGTATTCCTTATAATCTTTTCTGTATCCATCAGGTCAGTAGGAATATCCTCTGTTTTCATTCCTAATTTCACACTTAACAGACATCTACAGAACATAAGTCTTCTCTCTTTTCTTTTTAGTCAGTGTAGCTAAAGTTTTGTTAATTTTGTTGATCTTTTCAAAGAACCAACTTTCGGTTTGTTGACTTTTTTCTATTAATTTTCTATTCTTTTATTTGATTAATTTCCATTCTAACCTGTGTTATTTCCTTCATTCTACTTATTTCACATTTACTCTCCAGTGTCTTAAGATGGAAGGTTAGGTAACTGATTTGAGATTTACCTTTATTTTTAATATACGGCTTTTCCTCTAAGTACTGCTTTGCTGCATCTCTTAAGTCTTGACATGTAGTGTCTTCATTTTCATTTATGTCAAAATATTTTCTAATTTCACTTATGAGTTCTTTTTTGGCTCACTGGTTATTCTGGAGTTTGTTAATTTCCACATATTTTTGAATTTCCCAAATTTCTTTCTGTTATTGATTCTTAATCCCATTCTACTGTAGTTGGAAAATATCTTTTGCATCATTTCAATCCTTTAAAACTCACCAAGGCTTGTTCTATGAACTGGCATGTGGTCCATCCTGGAGAACACCTCATGTGCACTTGAGAAAAATGCACTTCCTGTGGTTACCGGGGGACAGATTCTACAGGTGTCTGTTGAGTCTAGTTGGCTTACAATGTTATTCAAGTCTACTATTTCCTTACTAATTTTCTACCTAGTTGTTGTATACATTATTCAAAGTGAGGCATTGAAGTCTCCAACTATATTATTAAAAAGTTCATAATTATTTAAGGTCATTCTGTTAGCTTCCTGTTGTCACTGTAACAAATTACTACAAATTTAGTGGTTTAACACAATAAGAAAAATATATTTATTATCTTACAGTTCTGGAGGCCAGAAATCTAAAATGGGTATGTAAGGCAGCATTCCTTCTAGAGGCTCCAATCCTTTTCCTTGTCCTTCCCATCTCCTAGAACAGCAGTTCCCAACCTTTTTTGGTGTCTGGGATCAGTTTTATGGAAGACAATTTTTCCATAGACAGGAGTGCAGGGGGATTAGATTCTCATAAGGAGTATGCAACCTAGATCCCTCAGGTGCAGTTCACAACAGGGTTTGCACTCCTAAGAGACTCTAATGCTGGTGCTGATCTGACAGGAGGCTGCGCTCAGGTGGTAATGTTCACTCACCAGCTGCTCCCCTCCTGCTATGCACCAGGTTCCTTACAAGCCATGGACAGATACTGAGGACACATCAGAACAGGGTATCCCTGTTCTGAAAATGGCAGCATCCATGGCTTGTGGCCATATCATACCGATCTGTTTTTGTTGTGATACTGCCTTCTATCTGACTCTGACTCCCGTACATCCTTCTTATAAAGACCACTGTGATAACAGGTCCATCCAAATGATCCAGGATAATCTCTTGATCTCAAGATTTTTCATCATTTCTGCAAAGCACCTTGTACCATGTAAAGTAACATTCACAAACTGTGGGGAATAGATAAGGACATGTTTAGGGGCCATAATTCATCCTACTGCAGATATCAATGGAAATAATCACTGAATCAAGTCCTAGTTCATTTCATGTCACTAAGCTGATCAGGTTCATTATAAGGGAAGAACATTTTAGCCTTACTTTTAAATATGTATATTTGTGTTCTCTGAGCATTCTTTACATCTGTTTATTTATGTCAGAAACTTTGTGTCTTTCTCTATATTTTTCCATTATTTTATGAAATTATTTCAAGTGACCACGTTGAATATGCAGAACTGAAGCAAAAATCTGTAAATAAACTACATCTTTTACAGCACAGCAAAAAGAGCACAGGGTTTGAAGTCAAAACAGAGCTCAGGTGTAAGGAAGGGATACAGTTTCAGCTTCCTACATATGGCTAGCCAGTTTTCCCTGTACCATTCATTAAATAGGGAATCCTTTCCCCATTTCTGGTTTTTGTCAGGTTTGTCAAAGATCAGATGGTCGTAGATGCGTGGTGTTGTTTCTGAGAGTTCTGTTCTGTTCCATTGGTCTATATCTCTGTTTTGGTACCAGTGCCATGCTGTTTCGATTACTGTAGCCTTGTAGCATAGTTCGAAGTCAGGTAGCATGATGCCCCCAGCTTCGTTCTTTTGGTTTAGGTTTGTCTTGGCAATGCAGGTTCTTTTTCAGTTCCATATGAACTTTAAAGTAGTTTTTTCCAATTCTGTGAAGAAAATCACTGGTAGCTTGATGGGGATGGCACTGAATCTATAAATTACCTTGGACAGTATGGCCATTTTCACGATATTGATTCTTCTTATCCATGAGCATGGAATGTTCTTCCATTTGTTTGTGTCCTCTTTTATTTCGTTAAGCAGTGGTTTGTAGTTCTCCTTGAAGAGGTCCTTTACATCCCTTGTAAGTTGGATTCCTAGGTACTTTATTCTCTTTGAAGCAATTGTGAATGGGAGTTCACTCATGATTTGGCTCTCTGTTTGTTATTGGTGTATAGGAATGCTTGTGATTTTTGCACATTGATTTTGTATCCTGAGACTGCTGAAGTTGCTTATCAGCTTGAGATTTTGGGTTGAGACAATGAGGTTTTCTAAACATACGATCATGTCATCTGCAAACAAGGACAATTTGACTTCCTCTTTTCCTAATTGAATACCCTTTATTTCTTTCTCCTGCCTGATTGCCCTGGCCAGAACTTCCAACACTATGTTGAATAGGAGTGGTGAGAGAGGGCATTCCTGTCTTGTGCCAGTTTCAAAGGGAATGCTTCCAGTTTTTGCACATTTATTATGATATTGGCTGTGAGTCTGTCATAAATAGCTCTTATTATTTTGAGATACGTCTCATCAATACCTGGTTCATTGAAAGTTTTTAGCATGAAGGGCTGTTGAATTTTGTCGAAGGCCTAGATGGATTAAAGACTTAAATGCTAGACCTAAAACCATAAAAACCCTAGAAGAAAACCTAGGCAATGCCATTCAGGACATAGGTATGGGCAAAGACTTCACGACTAAAACACCAAAAGCAATGGCAACAAAAGCCAAAGTTGACAAATGGGATCTAATTAAACTGAAGAGCTTCTGCACAGTGAAAGAAACTACCATCAGAGTGAACAGGCAACCTACAGAATGGGAGAAAATTTTTACAATCTACCCATCTGACAAAGGGCTAATATCCAGAATCTACAAAGAACTTAAACAAATTTACAAGAAAAAATCAAACAACCTCATCAAAAAGTGGGCTAAGGATATGAACAGACACCTCTCAAAAGAAGACATTTATGCAGCCAACAGATACATGAAAAAAATGCTCATCATCACTGGCCATCAAATAAATGCAAATCAAAAAACCACAATGAGATACCATCTCACACCAGTTAGAATAGCGATCATTAAAAAGCCAGGAAACAACAGGTGCTGGAGAGGATGTGGAGAAATAGGAACACTTTTACACTGTTGGTGGGGCTGTAAACCAGTTCAACCATTGCGGAAGACAGTGTGGTGATTCCTCAAGGATCTAGAACCAGAAATACCATTTGACTCAGCCATCCCATTACTGGGTATATACCCAAAGGATTATAAATCATGCTGCTATAAAGACACATGCACACGTATGTTTATTGCAGCACTATGCACAACAGCGAAGACTTGGAACCAACCCAAATGTCCATCAATGACAGACTGGATTAAGAAAATGTGGCACATATACACCATGGAATACTATGCAGCCATAGAAAAGGGTGAGCTCATGTCCTTTGTAGTGACATGGATGAAGCTGGAAACCATCATTCTGAGCACACTATCGCAAGGACAGAAAACCAAACACCACATGTTCTCACTCATAGGTGGGAACTGAACAATAAGAACACTTGGACACATGGTGGGGAACATTAGACACTGGAGCCTGTTGTGGGGTGGGCAGGGGGGGATAGCGTTAGGAGATACACCTAATGTAAATGGCGAGTTAATGGGTGCAGCACAACAACATGGCACATGTATACATATGTAACAAATCTGCACGTTGTGCACACATACCCTAGAACTTAAAGTATAATAAAAAATAAAAATAAAAAACAGAGCTCAGTTTTAATCTTGCTCTGCTACATATTAGTAAACACTAAGGTTTAAATTCTAAGGCTTAGTTTCATTATCTATGAAACAAAATCTATCTCTAAGATAATTATTATCTATATATATGGCTGTATCTATTTATCTATATATATAACATATATACATTATTGCAAAGATTCAATAATGTATGAAAAGATCTGGAAGATAGATTCTGGAATTGCATGTGCAATAAATAGTAGTTATCACTGTCATTATTACATATTTTATTTCTGATTATGAATATTCCAGAATAAATTTTATGGAAATTAATAATTTCTTTCATAAGCCATCAACAATGACCACAGTCTAAAATAATCTTTCTCTTCTAAACTTCTACTATATCAATTGCTGGTATAATTCACTTGGCAAATAGCTACTATGCTTTCAACATTTCCTCTATTCCCATCTTTCAATGTCATTTACCTTTCTTATCTTGTCTATTTTTATATATTTTTCATCCACCTAATGTGAAAAGTTTTTGAGGCCATGAGCTATGGAGCCTTGAAACCAAATGGACACAAACTTAAGTTCTTGCTTCACCACATACTACATAACTCTGAGAGTTAGTTAGCCTTTCTGATTCTCAGTTTCCCCATCTACTCAATAGTAATAGTGTTATTACCTAAAAGGAGCATTAGCTAATATAAGGCACCTAGCACAGAAAAGGCAGAAGGAAAAGCAAGTGCAAGGACACTGATTTCCATTTCCCAAACTGCAGTGTATTAAAGATCAGAAGACACTGTTTGGGGGAAAAACAAATGTGGCAGTTAAAGAGGAACACAAAACATTCTCATTCATAAAAACGGGGGCCGGGCGCGGTGGCTCATGCCTGTAATCCCAGCACTTTGGGAGGCCAAGGCAGGTGGATCACGAGGTCAGGAGTTCAAGACCAGCTTAACCAACATGGTGAAATCCCATCTCTACTGAAAATACAAAAATTAGCTGGGCATGGTGGTGTGCACCTGTAATCCCAGCTACTCAGGGGGCTGAAGCAGAAGAATCTCTTGAACCCAGGAGGCAGAGGTTGCAGTGAGCCGAGATCGCACCACTGCACTCCAGCCTGGGTGACAGAGTGAGAGACTCTGTCTCAAAAAAAAAAAAAAAAAAAGTAGGAAGATGGAAGGAACACAAAGAAAATTTGTCAAGTCAATTAATTAACTACCTGGTCATTTTGACATATGACACCAAATAACCTGACAAATACCCTGACAGGCACTCTGAATACTACACAGATCATCCAGATAAGACTGTACTGTGATGTGGGAGGCAAGACAAAGTAACTCCATAAGCCCCTTGCATTTTAATCTACCGTAATTTAGTGGAAACAGCATGGGTTTGGGAATCAGACTGATGAAGTCCAAAGCTTTCAGTTATCAGCTAGCCATGTGACACTGCATCAGTCACAACTTCCCGAAGAGCCTGCGTTCTCACTTGTAAAATGGAATTTATGTCATGCATCTAAGAGGGGTATACTGAGGTTGCGAAAAATATGGCCTGTAAATCTCTTGGCATAGAATCTGACACTTAGCAAGAACTCAACAAATCACAGATCATTATTATTAATAATTATGTGACAATGACAAGTCACTTAATGTCTCTAGGACCCCTGATGTATAATTTGAGATTTAAAACCAGGCTGAAGGCCGGGCGTGGTGGCTCATGCCTGTAATCCTAGCACTTTGGGAGCCTGAGGAGGGTGGATCATTTGCGGTCAGGAGTTCCAGATCAGCTTGGCCAACATAGTGAAACCCTGCCTCTACTAAAAATACAAAAATTAGCCAGGCGTGGAGGTGGGCTCCTGTAATCCGAGCTACTCAGGAGGCTGGGGCAGGAGAATTGCTTGACCCCAGGGGATGGAAGTTGCAGTGAGCCGAGATCACACCACTTCATTCCAGCCTGGGCAAAAGAGCAGAACTCCCATCTCAAACAAAACAAAACAAAACAAAACAAAACAGGCTGAAGATACACTAGGTACTTGATAAACATCAGTTTTTTGCCACACACAGTCATACCTCTGTGGTAGGCAGAATAATGGCTGCCCACAGACATCCATATACTAACCTCCAGAAGCTGTAAATGTTAAGTCGCACAGCAAAGGGGAATTAGGGCTGCAGATGGAGCTAATGCAGGTAACCACCCAGCCTTAAGATAGGGAGACTATCCAGGTTTATCCAGGTAAGCCCGATGTCAGCACAAAGGACCTTACAAATGGAAAACAAAGGTGGAACAGAGAGGAGCGGAGAGATGGCAGAGTGGAAACGTTCAGCCTGGAGTTGCTGGCTATGAAGTCAGAGGAAGGGGTCACAAGCTGAGGAATATGAGCAGCCTCCAGAGCTGGAAAGCTCGGGCACACTCTCCTGAGGCCTCCAGAAAGGAGCACAGCAGCGCCCATACCTTCACGTGAGCCCAGTGGGAGCCATGTGGACTTCTGAGCTCCAGGACCCTGTGGTCATAAAGCCACCAAATTTGTAACAATTTGTTATGGCAGTCATAGAAAACCAATATACTCTCACTTCGTTTTTCCATCTTATTTCAAATAGGTCTCAAAGAACATTTGAATCTGAAACTTGAAAAAAGAAAAGGCATTTTTTTTCTACACAGATACACCCCATCCTAAAATAAAATCTCTTAAGAATATCACTTATTAGACTAAATTGAATGCGTGATCTTCTTAAGAGTACTTGATTTCAAGGCCTGACCATAAAGAATTTAGAGAATATTAAACAATATAAACTGGCTCATTAACATTTTGGGCAATAGTGTTAAATAAGAGATAGCAAATAGCATAGAAGTACCTAAGTTTAGGAGAATCAGTCAACTCAAATGAAATCTGCATCCTTAGAAACTAAACAAGACATACTGCGTACTTCCACTGGGCATCTGGTTCGACTGAGGCATACTGCATGTGTCAGGCTTCAAGGCAAAGTCTGTGATATGAAATCTCTTGTGAATATTAGGATTGGGTTTAATCAGAAGAAATACTGTTTTCTTTATGTAAATATGGTATGAGTTGGGGCCAACATTTTCTCTCCAAATAAGGAATCCAAACCCAGATACTTGGGAAAGTTTATAAAGTTGTTTTTTTTTTTTTCAAACAGATGGCAAAACTTTTCTGGAAAGGGGTCTTTTACAGGTTACTAACACAGAAATTGTCTTTAAAGTGAATGAAATGAACTATGAGATTGTGAACTATGAACGGACACATCACTAATTTCTGGTATGGTCTATGAGCAAAGGAATGGAAAAAATGTCAGTGATAGACTCAAGTCTCTAGAGGACAACAAGGATCCTGCTGTTCTCTCAAAACTGCAACATCAACAGCAGCGAGCAAAATGGTGCCCATTCTCATGGACTCCTCCGACTCCTCCGGAAGATCAGACCGGGCCTGAGTCCTAGAAGGTGTAGCTTCCTAGCATAAGGCAAGAAATAACTAAGATCAGAACAGAACTGAAGGAGATAGAGACACAAAAAACCCTCCAAAAAATCAATGAA
>NW_012101732.1:1786211-1801975 GCF_000951045.1 Mandrillus leucophaeus
CACCAACATGGCACAAGTATACATATGTAACAAACCTGCACGTTATGCACATGTACCCTAGAACTTAAAGTATAATAATAATAATAATAATAAAAAAAAGAAAGTGGAGCTTCCATGCAGTAAGCAAGAGGCTTAAAGGCTGTCTTCTGAAGAGGGGACCTTTTCTGGGCTTTTCTTCTGGAACTCTCCTTTTTCAGCCCATTTTTACCATGTGGCCATTGCAATAAGAAAGTCCCTGAGCTCTACCCATTTTGGAAGAGGCCCCTATGCTCCACTCAAAAAAAGTAAATAAATAAGAACTGAAGTGCAACCCAAGAGAAAGGCAGCCTGAAGCAGAGAAGTGAGCCTGCTCCTGTCCAAAGCCGCAATGAAAGGAGCTAGGGAAATCTAGCAATTTATACATCAAAGGTTGTGGCCAAAGTTCATTAATTAAAAAAGTGTGTACCTGTCTAGAATATTGTCTTTGCACTCCACATATATCCTCAGAGTATCCCCGAGGCATGACCTAGACCCTATCAAGTGACAGGATTCATATTCAGAACATGAAGATCTAAATCTAACCACTACGAGAAGAAGTAGCAAGACTAACCAAAAACATTCAGAACAAAAACAGCAATTTCAGCATGCATATGCTGGTACGGATGGGAAGACACAAAGCGCATCACCTAAATGGAAAGTGTGCTGGGAAAGTGTGAACCAAGTCGAAGTCAATTGGGAAGCCACATGGTCACCAACGAAGAGAAGCTTTGAGGAGCCAGGAAGCTTTGTGGACGGAGGAGCCTGTGACACACCAGCTACTCCATCATACTTGCTGAGCTCTCTGGAGGTCTCATCTCCAAATTGTCAATCAGCTTAGGGCTCAGGAAGCATATAGGTAAGCATCACTGACAGTAATGAGTTTTAAGATTCCTACTTAAAAAATGCATCACAAAAAAAAAAAAGCTTTTCAAATAAACAATTTTAAGTGTAATTTACACACTTCAGTAAACTTTTTATTAAGTTAGTCACCCTAAGCAAGCAAGGAAAGGAAGAACTGAGGGATTCTTTTCCTTTGCCCAACCTTTCAATAGTTACAGAGTCACAAGGATCCCTCCCCTGTCCTTTCCCTTTTGATTACACACACTCCCTGAGTGATCTCATCCTCAGCCACAACTTCAAATACAGGGCAATGCATTTTAGTAAGGCTCGTGTCCAGAAAGACCACATGCAATTCTGAACTCACATAATACAAAACGTTTCAACCTCCCCGTTCAGTACCCACAAATGATCCATCTAAAACAGAGTTAAGCATGCGATTCTCCTGCATGACATCCTTCAACCACGATCCAGAACCTTAAAAATCCGTACTCCTTAGCTATGTGTGAGGTCCTTCATTCTAGTCCCTGTCTAATCCTCTAGTCCCATTTCTCCACAAATTCCTGCACTTGCCTTATCCTCCAAATAAGACTGCTAGGAAGAGCTTTCACTTACCTCATCCATTCAACAAACACAGTGTGTCTATTGCATTTCAGGCACAGCTCTGGGCACTGGAGGCCCAGCAAGGATAAATGCCCCAGCTCTCTAGAGTCTGGAGTCTAGGAGGCACCATCTTGTCGCAGGTCACTAATCCTCACCATGTGTCTGGGAGGTAGAATCGTGCCTGTTTTACAAAGTAAACACCTGGAGTTTAGAGCGGTGAAGGTATGTACCTGGGCCTAATAACTCCCGTGACAGAGGGGTACCTCCAATTAACTCTGAGTCCCAGAGTCAAGGCTAGTGCCTACACTGCCATAGAGTGAACACTCCTGGTACACCTATCTGAAAAATGGCAGATCTCTTCTCAAAATCAGTATCCAGAAGCTCTAATAAAGAGAAAACACTTTTTCAATCTTCTTTCACTTGCATTCTGAAAGAATGAATTCATTGCTGTCATCCATAATAAGAAAGCTGAGATCAACCGGCTATTCATTCTACACACACTTACTGAGTGCCCACTATCTCCCAGGCACCGCGCAGTGAGCAATGGAGAAGGAATCAAAGGTAATGAGTCAGATTCCCTGCTTGTAAGGCGGTTGGATTCTCGTGGGAGAAAGAACTCCCACCCAATCATCACGATCGCAGAGTGACAAATGCAATGTTGCATGCGCAGAGGACGGTACTACATTAGGAGCTGGCACACAGAGAGCGAGTGAAGAGAACAGGAATGCATTCACTGTACACTGTAAGCCAGACAGGGAGCCCTGAGAGCTCAGAGATGCCATGGTTTAACACTAAACGGAGAGACTCTGAGAAGCAAACTTGCATTAGTTCCATCACAGTCTGGAGCCCAGGATGTTTCTACCACTACGTGAGGAGTCACACACAAGTCCCCACTCCTTCACTAAATTGGAATAACAGCTGCTATGCGGCACCATAGTGCCGTGTGCACTTGTCTTTATTACAGCCCTTCCACTCCACAGTATAAATGTCTTTTAATTTGGGCACTTCCCCACTGAGCTGAACACTCTTTAAGCAGGAATAAAGTATTACCTTGCTCTGCATCCCAGCACTTAGCCCAGCCTAAGTATGTGATCCTTACTGAGTAAGGGGAGAAATGACAGCAACTCCTCCAATCCAGTGGGAAAGACTGTGGAGAAACAGACACCCAACCAGTCTCCTCTTAGGGGTGTTTCCCCCAAAAGTCTAAATAGTGATTTCCTGAAAGGGTCTAAAAGTCTGAAGCCTGAATACATTATGCTACTCTTTTGCCTTAATGTTCACTCTCCAAACCTAAAAGACTACTTTCTGCCATGGACCTTTTATTAGAAGTAACATGGTGCCGACCTAAGACAGGTGAGCCAAGAATTCACACGCATCTTCTCAGTTAACATTTCAAGGAGTACACAGTGAGTGTCAACTCTGCGCCTAGTATTCCATGCTGGGCTCCATGAAGGAAGAAAACAAGAAACTTGTCCTGCTCGCCTAATTAACTTTTGAGTACCTACAGATACACCAGACATGCTACACAGACTCTCTCATGACCATTTTACAGATGAAGAAACTGAAGCTATTCAAGTCAACTGTTTCCACGGGTAGCAGCACATCCTTTACCCATTTAAGAAGCAAAACCCAGGTGGGCGGGGTGGCTCATGCCTGTAATCCCAGCACTTTCAGAGGCTGAGGCAAGCAGATCACTTGAGCTCAGGAGTTCAAGACCGGTCTGGCCAACATGGTGAAACTTCATCTCTACTAAAACTACAAAAATTAGCTGGGCGTGCTGGTGGGCACCTGTAATCCCAGCTACTTGGGAGGCTGAGGCAGGAGAATCGCTTGAACTTGGGAGGTGGAGGTTGCAGTGAGCCGAGATCGCATCATTGCACTCCAGCCTGGGTGACAGAGCAACAATCTGTCTCAGGGGGGAAAAAGAAAAACAAGAAGAAGCAAAACCCTGACCAAGGGGGAAAAAGGGATGAGAAAAATACAATCCAGAATATAATCAATCAACTGTTAATGGCATGACTTTCTTTTTTTGTCTCCTTATTCTCTGAAGCTATTAGAAACCGTGTAACACAGGGCAGGGGATTATCGCTGTTGGTTCTGAATGGGTGGTACACCAAACGATGGGCAGCATGTCAAAAACGAGACATGCCTCGTGAGTCTAAAAGAGAAAGAGACACTTTAGCACTTTTCACGTTGAAACAACAAAACAAAAAAACAGTAAAACTTGTTAAATCAAAACCTTACAAGGCACTTCAAGACGCAGAAGATAAAAGCCACGGGAGGAAAGAAGCCTGCTCGGTTTCCTTTATCAGCACACTAGGACACTCCACAGATCCCAGGATTGTTTTGTGACCCAGAACGTTAAACCACCCCTTTGGATTCCAGAGAAAGGAGCAAGCAGAACCTCATGCTGCTTCTCACAGAGAGAAAGACGAATCGCCTGCTGAACACCAAAGAAGCTATGCACCAACAGGTTTAAAATCGACTTTTGAATTTTTGAAATTAAATAAAAATTTAAGCAGTAATTAAAGCTTAATTTATTTTAGAGTCATCAGAGACACTTTAAATTGAATGAACCTCCATCTTTATGCTCAAGCTGCTGGTATCGGCTGTGATGTACTCTAGCGCTTGGTTTCTTTCCAGTGTCAAACATCACCTTGATGGCAGTCTCTGTGCACTAACAATAGGTGGTCCTGGCTGGGCGCGGGGGCTCACGCCTGTAATCCCAGTATTTTGGGAGGCCAAAGGCAGGTGGATCACTTGAGGTCAGGAGTTTGAGACCAGCCTGGCCAACAGGGTAAAACCCTGTCTCTACTAAAAATACAAAAATTAGCCGGGAATGGTGGCACATGCCTGTAATCCCGCCCACTGGGGAGGCTGAGGAAGGAGAACTGCTTGAACCCAGGAGGCAGATGTTGCAGTGAGCCAAGATCCCACCATTGCATTCCAGCCTGGGCGAAAAAGCGACTCACCTCAAAAAATAACAAAAAACAATAGGTGGTCCTTCCTAATGGCATACTCTTCTCTGAGAATGATCAGAGATCACTCCCTGATTTGTCACTGCTGTAATAAAATCCTTTTCTGAATGAATTAGAGCAATAAATTACATAAAGAAAACTGTGAAGAAACAAATCTATTCTGAGACAATAAAAGGGGTATAATTTTGAAATTTTTCACCCAATTGATTGGTGCTGGAGTCTTGCCTCTCAGCTTAGCCTACGCAGAATGCAGCGATGCCAGACCAAAGCAGGGGCCACATGTGCTCTGTGTGCAGTATGGCTATGCCTTGAGATACGCTTTCATTAAGGAAAGGTAACTATTTCATCATGACAAGAAAAATACCCTCACGAGTTTATAAAATCATTTTTCTCAGTATTACTTTGCATATTGTGCACATTATGTTTTTAAAAGCCTCTCATCTTTAAATAAGGACCTGAACAAATTGACAAGTCATAAGACACTGATGTCCAAAAGAGCCATGAGAGGTTTGCAATAGAAAGAGCCCACAATTTTCATTAATTAATTCATGCAAATAACTTTTATTGTGCCCCTATTTTGGAAAGCACGGGTACAAATGAATTTTACCAAATTTGGTAATAAAGCCTGGTCCCCTAGTTTCTCTGCTGAGAGCAGGGAAGGGTAAGCAGACCACAGCCCGTGGCCAAATCCAGCACACTGCCTGTTTTTATAAATAAAGTTTTATCATAACACAACTGTTCTCACTCATATACATAGTGTCTATGGCTGCCTTTCTGCTACAACAGCAGAGGTTGAGCAGAATGCACAGCCCACAAACTATTGACTCTTTAGCCTTTACAGAAAAAGTTTGCGGCCCTAGGCGTAGAGTTTAGCATAAAGACAATGAAGGTACAGCCACAGACAGGTATCTACTTCCCAGCTGTCCGCTGAAAGAGCCTGAGAGCAATGACCACCAGCACTCCAGATCTTGGCTTCTAAACAACATTCCACACTAAAAGAAACCAGGGCACCTTTGGGGAAAATGGCTCATTTGAGGGCTAGGGCAGAGCAAGAACAAGATGAGCATGGAACAAGTTGCTGTTACAGAGATGAAAAAAATACTAAGCCAACCTAGGGGATGATCCTCTCAAAAGGACCCAGGAGCCAGAGCAAAGGGCTCCCAAAGGCCAAATCTTAAACAATTTGAGCTTCAATTTACACTGTGATAGTAAAGGATTATAACCCACCAAATTAAAGAAAAATGCATGAATTTAGAAGACAGATACGACTGAATAAGAAGAAGAGAGCAACTGAAAAAGAGAAAGAGGGAGAAAGAAGGAGCAGAAAAGATTCCTTTTCAGTAGAATATCAACCAAAAAATGTAGATGGAATGACTGAGAAAATTACCATTTTACAACCATCATAGTAATAATTCAGGTAAAAAATGTTAATGGATCTAAAATTTGTGAGGGAGAGTTTAATGAGGAGCAGGATATTTATTTACATAGTCTCAAAGTATCTCCGCACAGAAGTATTAATTAATGACCAAATGAAAGTAGTAACTTTACAGAGGAGAAAACTGGCACCACCTTAACCAAGGATCGAACTTTTCACCAATAATGACACAGACATTGTGTGCCCGGGTACGAGGGACTGAGAAGACCCACCATCACCTCGGTGGCATTCCTGCCAAGACAGTGTGTGACACAGATCTAATTTTAAGGAAACATCAGACAACCTAAATGGAGAGGCATTCTACAAAAAACTAGCCTTGTAGAGTTTTTTGTATAGTTTTCCAAAAAGCCTATCATGAAAGGCAAAGGCAGACAACGCAGCTACTGCGAACTGAAACACTAAAGAGGCCTGACACTACACAAAATGTGTGTCTTGACTTGGGTCCTGTAAAAGACAAAACCAGAACAACTGGTGCCATCAGCATGTGAACTGTAGATGAGATAACAGCACTGTGTGGTTGTTAAACTTCCTAATTTGGATCATTGTACGACAGTTATGAAAGGGAAAGTCCTTATTTTTAGTCAATACATGCCAAGGTATTTAAGTATTCATTTGTAAAAGATGATACATGAGTAACAGAAACATATGTGTAATAATCTCATCTTAGATACAACAAATATATTCTATGTTAAAAAATTAGAGTGAAATTAATCAAATACAAAACCATTGTCATTCAATCTTTTTTAATTTTTATTTTTAATTGCGGGGGCACACAGTAGGTGTACATATTTATGGGGTACATGAGACAGTCTGACACAGGCATGCAATGCATAATAATCACATCAGGGAAATGGAGGAGCCCTCACCTCAAGCATTTATCCTTTCTGTTACAAACAATCTAACTATACTCTTTTAGTTATTTTAAAATGTATGACAACCGCTGAGGTGGCATCCTGCCTGCCATGTGCAGATGAGAGAATAGAGGCTCACTGAGGTAAAGTCATGGTCCAGAACACACAGGTCAACTCAGCAATTCAACAAATATGTGTTGAATAAATGCATAAAATGAAAGTATAAATTTTTTAAGTACTGAGGACTCGTTAACAGTATTCAGCCCTCCTAAAAGTTACTAAAACAGGAAGCCTGGCTTTGTCCAAAATTCTTCCCACATTTTATACCTAGTACTCATCAAGTCTCAGCCCACTCAAGTCAGTAAACAGAAGGCAAGAGGAAGCAGAAATTTCCACACCGACTGACAAATCTCTTGTTACTACTGTGTGCTTCTTATACAAACCAGATTTGGGAATTTGATTTATATACTCCAAAGCAAATTAACCGTGAGTCTAATTTTTCCCCAAAATAAACATATTACAATGGCCAGTAACCATAAGTCACACTACCCTAACAAGTTATTTGACAAAAGCTTTCAATTTAATGCTTTTGGAGTATATTTTTCTTTAGGGTCCACTGACCCTATAATGTAAGTTAGCTTTGTGACCTTGAACAAGTTATAAATCCCTCTAACCTCCATTTCTTACCTGTAAAATAAGAACAACAAAACTATATTCATGTGGTAATCACGGATTAAATGAAGAAATGTGTGAAGAACCTAGCTACAGTGCCAGGCATACCTTTAGGCATTTCAGCAACAGTGGCTACAAAAAAAGGCACGGCCTTCTGCAAATATTGATTAGCAAGTATGCCTCTTAAGATATTAGGAATATGAAAAATGCCAATGCATGAAAATCAAAAGCAATGCACGTTTATCGATCAAGACTCATTTCAGTCCAGAAATAGCTACCAGTGTGAAAGAAAGTGGGTAACCTCGCTATGTGGAGCGCCATCTAGTGGAAGAAAAGCAGAGCACAAACCGCACAAACGAAGTAGATAAAGAACAAGGAAAAATGATGAAAATGAAAACTGCCCCTTATCTTCGTCATAATTTCTATATTTTCTCCCATGGGAGCTCAAATCAACAGTGACCCCAAGTGTAAGCTATATATCAAAAAGAGACATTTAAAAGGGTGCCCTCACATACTCTTGCCCTTTATCATACCAAGGAAGAACATCAATAATATGCTAGGAACACCTTTTAAAATCCTTAAAATAGCAGCAGGGGCTGATTGGTGAAAAATTATGGAAATGTAAAAAAATTATGGAAATTTATAGCTTACCAATTCAGAGTAAGGTACCTTGTGCTTGTGGAGAGAGGCTGCTAGGTGTCCAGACATGTTTTAAGATATGCAGTCATAAAACTGTTTATGGAAGCTTCATTTGTTAATTTAAGCTTCAGGTGCTGTGTCTTGAATAGCATAATAAAAATCAATCAGAGCTGCTGCTAATTTTGTGCATGATATTAATGAAAGAAGCTTCCTAAAGACTGAATTTCTCCTTCAATATTTCCTGGATTGGAAAACTAAAATAATTCTAACAACATAAAATTACCCTAAGAAATGAAAGTAGATGATTTATGTATTGAATTTTTATTATATACAATATATCTGAAAAGTGACGCCAATACTCACACATCTGTCTCAGAACATTTTATAAAAATAGCAAGTAACGTTTATTAAGCACCTACTATGTGCTAGACACTGTACTCATGTCTAAAATAGCAACCCTACAAAGAAGGCATAAGGTCCCCAATTTCACAGATGGGGAAACTGAGGCTCTGAGAAATAAAGTAACTTGCAGGGGGTTACAGACTAGAAAGCTGTCACTTCTCCTAATCACACAGCTCTTTCTGCACCAGCTCATTCCTTGTTGAATAACACTGTTTCCCAAGTAAATGCCACCCACCAGATGTTACCACTGGTCAGAAAGTTCCTATGCCATTTTGCCATGCCCCTGTGTGCCCTCTGTATGGTATGCAACCTGCCCTGCTCGCCCAGGTCCAATACTAGGCATTTAATTTGAAGAGCTGCATAATCCAAATTCCCCACAAAAGTAAAACATGAAAAACAAGACATAATCAAAGCTTCCACCTCTATCTGGTGCTAACAGGTGCCCTACATAGTGTCATAGTGTTGGGCAGACAAGGATCTGAATCCTGATTCACCAGTTACTAGCTATTTAGGCAAATTAAGTGACCTTCCTGATCTCAGTTCTCTCATCTATAAAATAAGGTAAAATGACCTACTCTTTTAAGACTGTTAAACTAATTCAATGCAATAACATACATAAAGCATGTAAACCAGAAAAGGCTCTTGATAAATGGTAGCTACTATTATTAGCAATTGCAGGGCAAGTATATTTAAACATATGCCCCCCTTCCAGAAAGTCAAAAAGCAGTATCTGTGGGAATACCTTTTTTTCTTTTATGAACTTATTTTTAGAGAATGAAGAATTCACAAGTATACCATAAACTGACTATAAATCCCTGATATCATACTCTCAACTGTTTTTGTGATAAAGTATTAAAATACAAAGAGCACTGCACCTCTAGGAGGCGCCTTCCAGAGACAGAACTTTAGCAAGAATTTCACTTGCTTTCTATACGGAATGCTTTTCCATTTTCTTTTTGGTCACTGAAATATATACATATTTAAAAATCCTTACTTTGAATGCCTACTGAAGACTGAAAAACACTGCCAGAGAGCACAGGAGGAAAAAAAGGGAGCTCGCCTTTTTGGTAAAACACATTTGCAGTAACCTCTTTTAAAAATTCATCACCAATGGAAATTCCTAAGAGGCTTCTGCTATAATGAAACTTTTATTTAAAAACAACAATGTTGAATTCTGTCCTTTTATCTCTTTTCTTAAAGTATCTTATCAAAACACTGCAGACTTGATTTAAAATTTCAGCCTGACTACTTATAAGCTGTGCACCTTGACTGGGCAAGTTACTTAGCATTTTTGAGCCTTAGAGGCCTCATTTGAAAAAAAATAAAGGAGGCATGCAGGGAATAAAATCTCCTACCTTGCAAGATCTTGTGGGGATGAGAGAGAATGCACAGAAAGCAGCTGGCACAGAAGAGCTCTCAATTTGGTGGCTTTTACAATAACCATCATCCCCAATGCCAAGAAACACTCTCCTTCTATTGTTTTGGTAGAAGATGCAAGTCATCCTATCTTCACTCAGTGGGACTGGTGACAACAGGCAAATGGGGCTTTTGATATCAAAGTTGCTGTTGGCGTTCAATTTGCGATTTCAATCGCTCCTCTGGCTTTCTGAGTTTCCCTTCGGCATCTGAAACTGCAGAATAACTCTCTCAGGTAAGAAACCTTCTTTGGCATGTGACTAGGGTTTCCAAAATTCTGTTTTTAATCTGTCATCAGAAATATCATTAGGAGTTTAGAGAAGGAGAGCGAATTGATGAGAGTGCAGTGATTTCATAACTTCCTGAAGAATAAAAGTAAACAAACATCTGATTCAAAGCAGATCTGACAACATCTTTTCATTATCTCCTAGAGAAGGATCCCTACTGTGCAACCACATTTAAAGAGCACTGGGATGTTTTTCTGCTTGTTCAACCCTGCATTTCACTTAGAACCTTCTTTCATTGATACGGGCAGAACTGATGACTTCATCCCCACCTCCAATTCAGGTCCTCTAAAGCCATAGCAGCAAAGCTCTTCACTGACTGCTAAATTCCAAATATACTTTCTGATTCTGCTACCCTTAATGATAATTAACACATGACACTGAAATTAAGACAGGAGTTCCCAGGGCCCTGTGCTGAGACTTATGCTAGGTGCTGAAGATACAGAGGAAAGGCCAGGCCCTGCCTTCCAAGGAACTCACTCTTTACCAGGAAAGACAAAGATCCAAACAAAGCAGTGTGACGAGGATCACACCCTAAGAGCACCAGGCGTTAAGTGACACCAGAAAATAGGCAATCCAACCCATTTTGAAAAAGGTCAGAGGATTTATCTTAGGGCAGGAATGTGAAGAATGAAGTATGAAAATGGATGCTATATAATTTATCTTTCAATTCAGCACAGGCTAGAGAAAAAACAAACTGCACATAAAAAAAAGCCAGGGTTTTCATTCTCCTCCTGTCATTCACTAATTATACCACCACAGGTTGACCAGTAACTTAGCCCTTTAGACCTCTGAGAGTCAGTAGGGCATGGTAAAAAGAACAACGAACTTGTAAAAGGACAAAGCTTGACCCTTCACTCTGACATTTTATTACCGGAAGCATGTCACCACGGGCAAGTCACTTTAGTTGTCAGAATCTTGGTTTCTACAACTGAAAACCTGGGCTAATAACCTCTCCATCTCTGAGCTGTTACTAATATCGAGATTACAAACATGACCCAGTACCAACAAGTGCCTCAAAAATGTCCACAGGCTGATTTATTAATAGTAAATCTAAGCCATCCAATCACTAAATAGTTCAGCATATTTGAAGGACTAGGATGTCCCTTAGCAAAGAGGGCATCTACAAACTGAAAACTCATTCTCAAATGCACACGGAGGAGAGCAGGAGCTTCTCACCAGTGCAGACTGTTTTTCCTCCCTACCCCTAGGACCTAACACAGACAACCGGCATGGCAGGTTCTCTAGAAGCCTGTAACTAATGTCCAGTACCAAAACCCTGTACCTCCCAATCACTGGGTCACTTTTAATCATAATACACTGCATAAAACTCAAGACATGGCATATCTAATACTGAGGGATTGCATTTTCTTATAAAACAAAACAAAAAAAACCTGATAACACAAAGAAAAACAATACAAAACTAAAAACTAAATAATCACATCTTCCTTTGGACAAAACAGAAAATCACAAACTACAGCATGAAGGCACCATACCTAAATACAATTCTGCAATTCTCATTCTTACTCTCTCACTTTACAAGTCTGTGGCATTCAAGCAAATCCGAAATGTTTTCCAAAACGGGTCCCCAAAAATCAAGTTTTAAGCCACTGGGTTTTGTGGATTACAAAGAGGTGTATATAAAGTAAAGTAATAATCCTTCCTTAATGTATTTTTATCCTCCACATTTATTCTAAGTAATGCTAAGAGTTGTAATATTTGAGAAATTGATATAAAAAACATTTTGACATACGAACAAAAAACTTTTATCAACCTAGACACAAATCTGGACCACCTTAATCTTGAATCCCCTGCTCCACTTTCTCTTGCAATCAACGACAACTAAATGTAACTTGGCAGTGAGCCAGCCACCAATCCATACATTATATCAGATAATTAAAAATACAGCATTATGTAATCTTATTTAATGGTTACTTGGCTTGTATTGAAAACCATCCAAACCAATATCAGAGACTTGGATTAAATTATAATGCATAAGACATTTCTAAAGATGTTTCTTTAGTAAGAGTCAGCACATCCCCTACTAGCAAATATAAAACATGCAACACTACTTTCATCTCCAATTAACCTCTCCTTGGCAAGAACTGCAATGTCAATTCACCCTACAGGCACTAAGTGGGGGTCCAGAGTGGGATCCCAAAGCCTATTTTCTTTGACTGAGTTTTAACATCAAATAAACATTAACCACTAATTTTGTTAGAGAAACAAATTCAGAGGCCACGAGCGGTGGCTTACATCTGTAATTCCAGCACTTTGGGAGGCTGAGGCAGGCAGATCATGAGGTCAGGAGTTCGAGACCAGCCTAGCCAACACAGTGAAACCCTGTCTCTACTAAAAATACAAAAATTAACCAGGCAAGGTAGCAAGCACCTGTAGTCCCAGCTACTTGGGAGGCTGAGGCAGAAGAATCACATGAACCCAGGAGGCAGAGGTTGCGGGGAGCCTAGATCACATCACTGCACTCCAGCCTGGGCAACAGAGTGAGACTTCGTCTCAAAAAGATAAATAAATAAATATTCGGGAAACGAATTCATTTAGGAGGTGGAGAAGGAGAACCAGTTATCCTTGTAAAATGAAAATAAAATCAGCAATCAATGCCCACCATGAAACACAAGTCTGGAAAAAACATAAAAGCCAATGTATACCAGACAGGAGTATATCTCTTATTGTCATTCTAGCTCAACAAAGAAAAAGAGTAATTCAGTTAGGAAGTTGATCAATCTTTACGAATATTGAATTTTTAAAGGACGACTACACCTCATCTATAAACTGTTTCATTATCATAATGCATTGATTATTAAACTAATATAATGGTCATAGGAGGGCTTTAATTCAAAAGTGCCTCTTGGCCTCAGCATCAAAATCCTGGAAGATAAATCTACCATAAATGTTTGCTTCTGCAAAGAAGGCAAGTGCAGACAGAAACTTTTTGGAAAAATCTGGATAAACTTCCTAAAGGATATATATTATTTCCTATACATTGTCAGTTGGAAACAATCATACTAATCATATTGATTTCTGCAGGGTTTGAAGTTAGCAAGTGAGAAGTATTTCATTTCAACATTTTAGGAAGGCAAAATAAGAAAGAACAGTATCTTCAGAGACAGAAGACCTGAGAGTTCAAATTAAATCTCAGTTGCCCACAAGCTTAGATGGCTGGGATCCTCAGTTCCCTCCCTGAAAAGAGAAAACATGAACATCTGCCTTACCGGAATGCAAGTGTGAGGACGAAACTAGTGCCTTGGAAACTTTAAAATACTATGCAAACATAAGGCCTTGTTACAGTTTAGAGATACCATAAAATGTATCTATTACATGGCACGCTACGGTTCGCCATGCTGGCCTACTCTACAATTTAGTGCCGAAATACCAACTTCAATGTGAATAACCGCTGAAAACACAGTTGCATTAGAGGCAAACACAAATACAACGAAATTAAGAAAAAACGCTTTCATATAGCCCATAACAAGATGGTTGGATTTAAAATCAAAGCTTCCTCACAATCATGTAGCTTCAGATTTAAAACACTTGTAATTTTGGACCTACGTAAGAGTGCAATTAATGTTTTAAGTGATAAAGCTTTGCATTCTGAGTATCAGCCTGTGATTTAAGAGAAAAATGTTTCGGTCTGAAGTAATCTAACAGTAAGACAAGCTTCTGAGCAGCACCTCCTCCTTCCTTCACGTGTGAGAAATATACTTCTTACAAGAATTACTTTTATGAAAAGTAAGTTTATCAAGTTTAACATCTAAAAAACACTAAATGGCAACATTTCCCCAGTAAATATCTGCTTCAAGTAACTGGAAGCCATTAACACTAGTAAAAACACAGAATCCAAAAGAATTTTGGACGTTTTAGCAACACAATACTATGGCAACATGGCAGAGAAAATCATTCTGACTTTTAAAAATAAGATAACACACTACACTTTTAGTTTAACTGTTCCTTAATTAAGTACAACCTAACTTTGATTCGGCCTCTGTATTAGGAAAAATGCACTTGAGTCCACAGTCCAGAATATTTCCAATTCCACGGATCTCACGCAATGTACAAAGAAATTTCTTTCACAGAGACGACAGCCCAGCAGGCAATAAAAGATACATGTAAATCATCAGGCGCAAGGAGTACCAACTCGGCTGCAGAACTGTTCAGAGGGCACAGAAATCAAACTTGGGAAATTCTTTTCTTTTATTTAGTAATGCATGCCCATTACTTTTTCACAAGCCCATTTTATTAAAGAAATAAAAATAAGCCTGCAATTAAAATAAAATGGGGGAGCTCCATAAGCCTATTTCTGTTCATCAATTCAAATATTCTTAAATTCTTGGAGACCGTAAGCGTCTCTCTACCACCATCGGTCGACTACACACACACCCTACTCTGAAGAACTGGCTGAAACAGGCAAATAGTGGAGGTCACTGTTTTAAAATATAGGTATCTATATACAAATAGAATATGTCTGCCTCATCTTTCACTTCCAACAATAAAAGAGCCAGGGCGAGCACTGAGAGCAGCAGATCCGATTCATCCAGGGAACCACAGACTGTCAGTGCACAGTGCAATTCCTGCAAAAGGTAACAGATCTGACCAGATCATGTTGCTGCCATTTCCCAGAGAAAAGACAGACCAATTGCCCCCACACCCATCTTCATCTGAAATACATATTCCAGGAAAAGTAGGAGACTGCTCCCGGGAAGGAAGGCTTAATTTACCGTGCATCCCAGCAGATGATTCAGGAAGCCACAGGAGGAGAAAGCCAGGGGAACAAGGTCCCGGGTAGGCGTGCCTCCAGATACCCCTGTATCCCTGTCCGGCAGTACTTCCTAGGACCTTTCACACCCTGAGCTGGCTAGGGTCGTGTGAAAACGGCGAGGACTCCCTTCACCACCGTTCCAAACCTCAAGCCAGCCACCAATGAGGGCCACCCAACCCAACGCCCCCCAGAAGGGTGCTCTTTTGCCGGCCTCCTCTCCCCTACTGACTTCTCCAAGGGCCAGCCTGCAAGGCTTGGCATGGGCTGCCCACCCCACCCCGGGGAGGGCTGACTGCCCCGCCAGGGCTGCTGGAGCCTGGACACGGGAGAGACAAAGGGCTGGGAGGGTGAACTGGGCTCCTCCCCTGGGACCACGGAGCTCCTCTCCTCTCAGGTGCTGGGGTCTGACCCCAACCCTCTTCCAAGGTCCCCAAACTTCGCTAACAATCCAAGCACCTGTTCCCTTCGCCTCTTCTGCATTTCAGTCCCTCAAGTCCTTCCATTTTCCTCCAGCTTTTTCTCCAGTACCTTAGACAATCCAAACACCCTACTTCCCCGAGTCTAACACGCTCCCCTCCCAAGAGATAATTCAACCTCGTCCCCAACAAAGCCCCCAGATGGTCGCTGTCCCCTACCCAGAAGTTTCCCCTGGGTGTCTCCGAGTCCCCAAAGATTTCCTTCAAGTCTCACCCATGCGCCCCAGCCTTCTCCTTCCTTTCCGAGTCCCCAAAATTCACAGCGGGGTCTTCCCCTAGGTGTCCCACAGCCTCCCAGGTCCCCGTGCAAACGCCCCCGGGGGCCATTCGGGCCTCCGTCTCCGCCGCGTCCGCTGACAGCAGAGCGCACGGAGGCGCC
>NW_012101732.1:1802745-1830939 GCF_000951045.1 Mandrillus leucophaeus
GTCGGGACTAACCGCGCGTCTGCGAGAAGGGGTGCTTCAAGGGCCTCTCCCGCGTGCCTGGCACCCACCTTTGGCCCTGAGGGTCGAGTGGGGAGCCCCACGACCCTCTTACAGCCTTCCAGATGCACGGACTGGGAAACTGGGTCTCAGAGAGGTCAAGTGGCTCGCCCAAGGTCACCCAGCGAGTGATCCTGGGAAGAGGGGACAAGGGTCGAGCTGGAGCTGGGAAGGGCGCCCCAGTTCGCCCCAGCCGCGCTCTGAGGAAAAGCAGCGGGACCGTCCTGCTCTCTAAAGCTCCGTGGACTTCTTTAAGTTATGTCGCGTTGCTGTCCCCTCGTATTTACAAGAGAGTAAGGCAGGGGCGCCGTACTTTCTCCTCGCCTGAGCTCAGAGCGCCAACCTCCTGCGATCCGCCAGCTGAGAGGTCTGTTACATAAAAGCGCGTGTCCTTCTGGACGTCTTTGTCATCCCGACTTGCTCCTGGGTTGTCATTCTCTTAGGTCATAAACCGGCTGTGCCTGGACGCAGCTGAGTGAGCCGCGTCTGAGCTCATCCGCTCCCGGGGAGAGGCCCTGGGACGCCCCGCCTGTCGGTGGCAATGCCCTCTGTCCCCTTCCGCCCACCCCCAACCCCCAGCAAATGCGCTCCCAGGCCATTTCATATTTCCCGAGGCATGTGGAATAAACGTCCCCCAGGAAGGCCAAGGACTTCAGTCCTTGCCCTGACGTTTTTCCTGCCTTCAAACACCCAGCTCAAGTCCCAGCCTCAATGTCACCTTCCCTGGACAGCCTATCAGGACCTCCCTGGCAAAGCAAGTCACTTCTCTGTGTCCCCCCAGTTCGGTCAGAGGTCATTCACAGTCAGCTGTAATTCTGTTTTCAGTAGACCATGAACATCAGGGACAGAGCTTGAGTTTTGTTTTTGAGGGGGAACGTCCCCAGCGTGTCATACAGGGGGCAGGGATGGAGGGTACTGGAAATGTCTCTTGGAGGAGTAAGTCAGTGGCATGCCACTCTCAGCCAATGGCCTGAGGACAATCCCCACACTCCCCCAGGCAGCCCCTGCCCTCCCAGTGCAAATGGAGGCGGCTTTACAAACCTTGAAGGGAGTGGGAGGTGGTAGAAATCTTGGAAGCTCTAAGTCCCAGCCCCAGTACTCAATTGCCCTCACTCTCAAGGCCCCACTCCTCCCCTCCCCCGGGTAAGGTGCCTTTTCAGAGTCCCCAGTAAGAGTCTTCCTCATGTCTCTCTTTAGTCTCAACTTGCAAGAAGCAGAAAAATGACACAGTTAAAAGCAAGGCCTCTGGGATTAAACAGCCTGCATTTGGAATCATGGCTGTGCTGCTCACTAGCTGTGACCTTGGGCAAGTTTCTTCACCTCAGGGTCCTCATCTGTCAAGTGGAGATGACAACACAACCTATTTCATAAGAAGTTCGTGAGAATAAATATGTTAACTCATAATGAAATACCCAAAACAGCATCCCGTGTATCAGAAATGCTGAGCTGATCTTTGCTTTGGGTTTTTCCCTGCTGCAGGGCTATCCTCTGGGCCTTCTGAGCCTCCCTCGCCTTCGCTTCAACTGTAACTCCAGGGACGCTGGGCAAACACCCATCTGTGGACTCCTCGCTGCTGGACATGGTGCTTTGCCCCAGCCCGGCCGACTGAGTGAATGACCTGTGACTGTTGCACCTCTGTCTCTGACCTGGTCCCAGAGTCATAGGCTGCTTGTGGCTGCTCTTCTCAATTCCAGGTCTGTGACTGGCCTCTCAGCCCCAGAGACAAAAAGGGCACTTCCCAAACCACCCTCACCCAGAAGGGCAGGAGTGTGGATGGCTGCATCCTGGCTGCTACCTGCCTCACTATGCCGCTTGGTTAATTAACTTGGAACCTGAGCTTCCCAGTCCACGCCCCCAAAACCAGGGTTATGCCAGTAGTCCTGCCGGGCAACAGGAGGGACTCATAGGACAATGTCTTTTCCTTTTACAACTGAAGGGAAGCATACACCTCTGGCTTATATTCCTGTGTCACAGGACTTACATTCTATGGTAGGGTTCCCTGACAGCTGCTTGTAAAGGGGCAAAAGGGGACAGAGAATGTCTGGGATGAGGCTAGAAGAGGAGAATGGGGCCTGGATGTCCAGCAGCTTCATCGGAACACTTAGACTCTCTCTTCTCAACAGCTCTTCTCACTCTGCGTCTTCCATTCAGACCATCTGCCCCGGTGACAGTCCAGACCTTGAGGAGTCACTGTTTTTATTAAGTGCCAGCCCTGTGTTTACGACTTCGGATTCACTATGGTTCTCTCAACACCCTATAAGGAAAATTCTATTTATCACCATTTACAAAGAAGGAAACTGAGGCCCGGGGCAGTTTAATACCACCTTGCTTAAGGCTCCACAGCTGTCAGCAGGGATCCCAGGCCCACCTGACTCTCTGACCCTGCTTTCTCTCCCTTCCTGGTTCTGCCTTCCCAGGTAGCAGTCTGGGACACTCCCGACTGGCTCTTCATGCCTCCTTGATCTGAGCTGGCAGAGTCAGTCCGCCAGCAGCTGTGGAGGAGGGCTATGCACTGGGAAACTGACAGCAAGGGCACTGAATCTTCTGCTCCAGACCCTCCTTCTCCGAGAAGCTTCCAAGAGGGCAGGTGCCAAGCGCTGTGAGTGCCCATGCGGGGTCCTCCAGGGAGGAGGGAGATGAATGTCTCTGTGAGATGCTCAGGAAATTGTCCCCACCCACCAACCTGGCTGAGCCGTTGACTGTGGGGCACCTCCACACCGTGCTGCACACTCTGCTGATCTTCATGAGATCACTGCCCTGCAGGCACTAACCCTCTGACCCTTTTGAAAAGGAGAAATCAGGTCTTGGGAAAGGTGGTGATTTTCCCACAAGCAGCTGCAGGTGGTACTCACACTCAGGTCTTTCGGCTTCCGGACCGTAGGAGGTCTCTCTAGAATACACCAGTACTCACTGAACACATACTATGGGCAGAGACTGCTCTGGGTACCGGGGACATAGCCATGGACAGAACAGACTTCTCCAAAGGCCCTTAAGGCCAGGGCACTGGGGCTGCGTACTCCATCTGCAGAGTCTGTGGTTAGACTGACCAGACGCTCAGGTCTGGACTGGAAGCCCCGCACTGCAATGAGGAACTGTGGCTGCTCTTTGTTCTCACGTCCAGGTCTGGGACTAGCCTCTCAGCCCCAGAGACAAAAGGGTACTTCCCAAACCCACCCCACCCAGTGACACTGGGCCGTCTCAGAAAACACAGCAAGTCCCTGTGGCCCCAGCCCACCACCATGGCACTGTCCGCCAGAATCCACACCTGCCTCCTCTTCCCCCACTTACTGACTCCTGGGGAGAGACAGACAAGTCCCTGGCCTTTATGACACTAACTGTAACAAGTCAGACAGCTGCAGCAACTCAATGTCATCAGAGGTGACAAAAAATGTAGGGAGTGTGTCTATGAGGAAGTTTTCATATTTGCACAGGATAGCTGCTCACACTACAAGCTTCCTCTTCCTTTTGTTTAAGAAAGGTGAATCCTATCCCAGTTACTCCAAACCTCTGCAATGCCGTACTGTGAAGTCCTAATCCAACGGCGCCAAAGGCCGGAGAGACCTCAGCCTGGCCCCAGCTGCCCTGCTTACTGTCCTCCTCACAAGATCATTTTGAGGTTGAAACTGAAGGATTAAGCTCACATAGGCACCACATGCATTTTAAAGCTTTTCCATTCTCCATCCTCTCCGCTCCAGTAGCATTGTTTGTGCTCCTGTTCACACTTGACACATCTGGTCCTGGTCATCTGTGGACCCCTTTACCTTCACACTGTCCTCAGAGCCTGCTCAGCTGCCCAGCCCCAGTGCCTGGTCCAGAGGTCAGTTCACAGCAAGCACTCAGCATTCATTCTGGATCTGTGTCTCCTAAAACACAGTCCCGGAACAGCACTGCTACCCAGCCATCTGAGGCCAGTGCATTTGTCATGTAAGACAGGCACCAAAAGATGGCACATCCTTACCTAGAAATCAGTCCTTTATGTATCAGGGAGAAAGACACCAAGAGTGTTCACTCTGAACCCTGACTCCAGTCAGTTACAGCAGGAAATACTTTTTCAAACCTTGTAACTGTGGCTGAAAAGCCTTGACACAAGTTGGGGAGGACACAAAGCAACTCTTCAAAGTTTGGAGGCTTCACACAGTTCAAAGCCCAGTGTGGATCTGGAGTGCCTTCACCAAGGACTAGTTGGTCTGTGAGTGACTCCTTGTATTTTACTCAAACAAGCTCCAAAATCCTCCTGCATTCAGGTAGTCACAAGCCACCACTTTTTAGAGATGAGGAAACTGTTACTCAGAAGGTTTAAGGGACCCAGAGGTAGTAAGTGGAGAATTGGACACATGCTTGCATGCGTATACACACACACACACACACACACACACATACACACACACACACACACACTCCACCCAGTGTGAGAATGGGTAGAATCAGACCTTCAATCCCAGTCACTCACATACTTGAAGACACCTGTTTTTCTGTCTATATCCATCTGCCCTGCAAATCTATACCCTCCTCTCAGTATTTGGTGGATGGAAACTTCAGTTTCTCTCGCCAACTCTCTTCTTTGACAAGAGAATCGAGCCATCCTGGCTATCTTTCTGCAGCTTAAAAAAAAAATTTTTTTTAATAAAAATAAACCACACACACAGATATTGTGCACACACCCCCTAGTGGCCACATGTGGAAACACATGCCCTACAAAGTTTGCGTTGGGGTTGATAACCGCTTGGGTTTGAGAAGGAAACCCCAGATAGGACTGCAACTCCATCCTAGGAAGGAGGGTGGTGAAAGATGATCTTATGTGGAAGACAGTGAAAAAGGAAAAAGACAAAGAAAAGGTGGGGGAGAAAGAAAAGTGTGATGGAGAAAAAGAAGGCAGGAGAACAAACGGAAGATTAAAGAAAGATGTATAGGAGGACAGAGAGAAAACAATAAGACAAGCTTAAAGGAGGGATGTTTCTCAATGTGAAGTCTTTCTCTGTTTCAAATATAACTACAAAAAGTAATAATGGAAAATAACACAAATTGGTGTGTCCAGGGTCAGCTGGCCATCCTGTATACAGGAGGTGGTGACAGGGTCCATATCTGACGCCATCACTGCCTGACTAGGTAATCATTTCAGAATCCAAAGCTTTCTCTGTCCCTATTTCTGAGCTTGCAAAGGGTAGCTAATAGCAGTTGTTCTTTCCTATTTTATTGAGATCTGATGAGAACAATAAAGATTTGCAGAGAAAACCCTGAAAAGTGCTCTAAGCTCTTGGACATAACCATCACAGAAATGTGTTTTATTATTTTTCTCAATGCAACAGAAACCCTCCATCCTTTGCTTGCTGGTCTAAAAGGTTATATGTGATGCTGGAGTGCCAAAGTACTTGCTGTATTTCAACAATGCATCAAGTTATCACCACCTCTAGTGCTTTGGAAGATGCTGTGATTTGGAAAGCGCTGTCGAAATGTAAAACATTATTGCCACAGTAGTAAAAATATCTGTGTCCATCTCCTAGCCCACTATTTCTTGTCAAGATGCATAGAGATACACACAAAACAATTCTGTCCACATTAGTAGAATGTTTTACAGCAAAACCGCACATACCTCAGTTTGGCAAAATAATCAGAAACGAAATATTTCTGTCAGTGGCAAGTTAGCCTTCGTGTCCGAACAGCTACCGAGGGGGTGATAAAGTATAGTGTCCACTGCAAATGTGAAGACATCCAGGTCTCATATAAAAATGCCAGCTTGGGCTTCTGTTTTTCTTAAGAAAGGAAGAAACAAACTTACAAATGGGCTGTGGAAAAAGAATGGACATAAAGCTGAGATTGTGGACTTAAGTTAGATCATTGAATTACAAGAGAAACATTTTTTCTCAAAATTAAAGTTGACTTTTGTTGGTGACTCAACTGCAGACTTGCTGAACAGGTCCGTGAATTTCATTCTTTGGCATCTCTTTAGTGTAGCACTAGCCTTCCCACTAGTATCAGTCCTCATCCACCACCATGTCTGGATTTATACCAAGGTGACACAGAATGCCTCAAAATCTATTGCTTGTTGTTACTGGAGAGATGGGGGTTACTGGTTATACCTGGGCAACCTCGATCGACTTTATCATGCCTCTGATGACAGCTGGCATGTGGAACGCTCCAGCTTCCTCTGGCAAATCTTATCCTGAGAGCAAATTCTCTCTCAGTCTTTGTAGCCATACTTGTTGGTCTGCAAGCAGCAGCAACTTAGATATAGAAATTATCATGATCTGGGCACAGTTCAAGAGTAAGTTACCCTTGTGCGGTTGAGCCCACAAGTTAAGGAGTCTGACACCGCCGTGGGCCTGCCCCTAATGATCTGGGAGCTTTGGGGCAAGGCAGCCTCTTTGGGCCTCTCTTTCTGCACTTGCGAAATGAAGGCAATATTACCCCCTCCCGTGCAAACAGTTACTTTAGGACCTCCATGAGCTGAACATGTTCAAAGTGTTCATCACAGAGCCTGACACTCCAGGGGCACAGAACGGGTGCAGCATCAGTAGAGCAGCACTGTCCAAAAATAATGTGGGCCACACGTGTAAATTTAAATTTTCTAGAAGCCAGTTGGCAATGTGAAAAGAAACAGATAAAGTTAGTTTCAATAAGGTTATTTAATCCAATATATCCAGAATGCTGTTTCAATATGTGATCAATAATTTTAAAATATTAATGATATTTTACATTCTTACTTATATTAATTAAGTCTTTGAAATCTGATGTGTAGTTTGCACCTACAGTACATGTCAATCCAGTGTAACATTTTCAACACCTAAATTTTATCCAAACTATAAAATTGTGTGAAAAAAACATTCTTCCACTGCTTCCATTTTAAAATTTAACTTTAATTAATTAAAATAACATGAAAACTAGTTATTCACTAGTGACAGCCCCAATCCAAATGCTCATTAGCCACATGTGGCTGGTGGCTGTGGGATTGGGCAGTACAGAGTCAGAGGAAGATATTCTGGGAGGTGGATTAGAAACCCCAGCTGTAAGTACTTAACCAAGTAAGCTCACCCTTGTCTTAGCTTCCTCCCCATGAAGTCCCAGAGTAGGCTGCCCAGGCCTGGGGCAGCAGCTACAAGATGTCCTAAGTGTGCCATGCCCCTGCAATCTTTCTGCTTCATCAACCTTAGGGGGCCAAAATTGGCTGTGTTCATTCCACCCTGGGCATCATGACCTGACTCCAGGCAGGAGTAAGGAAAAGGGAAAGAGCTAAAGGGAAAATTCTCAGCACCTGTTGAGTCTGTGCAGCTGATAGGACGCTTTGTTGGAAGCCTCATCAAATGGCTTTTGCTTAAGTATCATTAACCAAACTATATCACACATGAACACCCTTATTTGCAAGGGGTAGAACTGGTAACTATAGTGTTTTCCCTGGGCACATCACATCCTCCAACAAAAGCAGCGTTCCTCAGTAAGGAATAGAGGATAATTGATGTTTAGGAAGCAACTGACAGCCTCTATCGGAGGTGGCATCTGCAATTATCATGACCACTTCAACTCCTGGCTCTATTACTACACAACTACCATCAAACTCTCAGATGATCTGGAGGAGGCACTCACAAACAATCTTTAAAGAAATAAAACAGTAGGGTTGTGCATTTTTTGCTGGTTGAAGGAAACAAAACTCCCTTTCCTGCATCGCATCTTACAATTCAGCCAGGTATGATCCAGGGAATCAGAACAGACAGGAAAGGGAGGGCAGGAAGACTGGACTGCCTTTCTGAGTGGACTCTGGATACTAGGAAGAAGTAGAGTCTTCTAGGCAGAACAAGGTGTGGCATGAGCAGGAAGTCCCTCCTTTGTGGCGCTGAGGGAGAAGCTGTGGCTCAAGTTAGTGCTGGATGGGGACTAGCTGTAAGCAACCAGGAGGGAGACTAGATGGAAGGCAGGTGTGCGCCCCCTGTTGTGGCCCTTCCTTTCTTACAGACACCAAAGATGTTTCCATGCGCTCAGCTGTAGCTTGGAGGTCTGTCTTGCGATGCTGACTTCCTGTGCTCTCGTCTCCCCACTATGCCTCTGCTCATTGTTGAGCAGGAACAGATGCACTGTGAACCTCAGTATCACCTAGATGTGGTCTTGTTTGCTTTTGGAGAGTTACTGAAAACCTAAGCCTCACAGCGGGATCAATATTATGACCATTTCATAGGCCAGTTGTGAGGGTAAGATGAACGAATGCACGCAAAATGCTTAGTTTCCCCCAGCACATAGTTTCCAAAAAAACTTTTCTGAGGGTTTTCTTTCTTTTTTTTTTTTTTTTTTGAGACAGCATCTCACCCAGTCACCAGGCTGGAGTGCAGTGGCGTGATCTCGGCTCACTGCAACCTCCACCTCCTGGGTTCAAGCGATTCTCCTGCCCCAGCCTCCCCAGTTGCTGGGACTACAGGCACCTGCCATCACACCGAGCTAATTTTTGTGTTTTTAGTAGGGACGGGATTTCACCATGTTGGCCAGGATGGTCTCAATCTCTTCACCTCGTGATCTGCCTGCCTCGGCCTCCCAAAGTGCTGGGATTACAGATGTGAGCCACTGTGCCTGGCCTCTGCGTTTTTTCTTATCATGCTACAGTGAGTTTTGTGTTTTCTTTCCCGTATCCTATTATTTCATATATTGGTCAGAATCTTGGCAGGAAGGAAATGGTGCACTCAAAAGGAGTCATTAAAGAAAGTTTCATAAACAGCTATTTATAAGGTGTGGGTAGGGCAAAGAGATACAAAGGAAAGAGTTTGGCCGTCTAGGCCGCCAGTAGGAGACCTTCCCATCCTGTGCCTGAAGAGGCCAGGAAAGAGCAGATGTCAGAACCTGAGAGAGCTGTGGAGGTGGGAGCAGGCCTCCAGCAGGAACTGTAGCTGAATATGGAAGACACTAGACCTGTTGAACAGGGGCAGATCCAGGAAGGAGCCAAGGCACTAAACACCCTGACCTCACTCTTCCACCCTCTGATCTCCTGCGAATGCCTCCCACTGGCTGAGTTGGAACTGAAGTCAGGGATTGGGGAGCCCAACTGATCTATTCCGTAAAAGTAAACCTCTCAGGGTAGAGACTGAAGTTGAAAAAGGTGGAGAGTAGATCTAGAGGAGGCAAAGAAGACCAAACCCCTTTGCAATGTGCTGTAGTAAATAATTTTACCTTAAATATCTGGCACTGGCTTACTGGATTTCTACTCTGGTTAATTATGTTTTCTCCCTGCAGTGTTTGATATCCTCTTTCAGGTTATGCATACACGTGGCTTCTGGTTGAGAAGCCAGAGACAGAGAGGCATCCTGGTGCCACAGACAGATCACAGTTTCTGGGCTGTCCCGGAATTTCACTCCATGCCTCTCTCATTAACTCATCATGTGAGCTAAGACAAGTTAACAGGCCACTCTGAACCAAGCTCTCCAATCAGTATTACAGGAGGAAAAGTGGTCACCTCGTTAGGTAGTTGTGAACATTAAAGTGATGTGTTTTCTATGCCTCTGAAACCCTGTGGAAGCTGTAGGCATAATGGCTAGGAGCTCATGTTCTCAAGGTAGCATTTGTGGGTTCAAATCCCAGCTCTGCCATTTTTAGGCTCTGTGTCCTTGGGCTAATTACTTAATCTTTTGTATCTCAGTTTCCTTATCCACAAAACAAAGAGAAATTGTCCTCACCATGTAACATGATTGTGAGAATTAAATGTTCAATGACATGACAAGTAATTGGGACAGTGTGTGGCACTGGTCAACACTCAATGTCCCCAGTTATATGTAAAGCACCGAGCTGCACGCAGTGTGTGCTCAATACCTGTTGAACTCCCTTCCTCTTTCCTTTAGGGGAAATGTGAGGCCTGATCAGCACTGAGCACATGGACAGCGCCCTGTTGAACTCTGAGAGAACTTCTTCCTTTGCCCTCTTAGATCCAATACAAGCAAGTGTTTGGGGCATCGGAGCAGGAACAAAGGATACAGTAGGGCCCATGGATGGTGGCGCACAGTCCTCAGACGAAGGAAAGCACAAAAGCTGCAGCCCCGACGCCTCTGCCCAAGAAATAACTGGGTTTCATCCAAGTATAGGGCTGCCTAGCATAGCAGTTAAGATCCTAACTAAGGAGCCAGCTTCACTCTAGCGGTGTGATTTTGAGCTAGTTACCTAACATCTCTGTGCCTCAGTTTCCTCACCTGTACAAAGAGGATTACAATGGCACCTACCTCATCCTCAGTGAAGATGAATTTAGTATGTTTGAAAGTGCTCGAAACAGGACAAGCCATATAGTAAATGCTGTACAAAGATTTATTACATGAATAGAGAAATCTCAGTTCAGTAAACAAATTTTGTCCAATTGATTTCCCTAGTGTTCAGTACTGGTCTGAGTACTGTCCTTTCTTGGGTGCTGAGATCAAACAAAAACTGTGCTTGTCTGTCCAGGATAAAGATAGAAAATGCTTAAGTCAGCAAAATCAAGAGGCCATACATTGATACGAGTCACTCAAATCCACTGTTAGCATTCTATAGCCTGAGAATAATTTGATTTTTTAAAACTCTCATAGACAAAACAAAACCTTGCCAATATTTCCTGATCAAGGGATAATAGAATTAGCCAACTGGAATGAAATTCTTGCTCCCTCTTTACTGGCTTGTTTGTATGACTTGGTCAAGTTATTACACATTTCTTTGGGCCTCCATTTTCTCATCTATAAAATGGGGATAATAATTCCTATGTCAAATATTCCTATAGGCATATAGCAGTTACTTAGTAAATGGGAGTGGTTTCCTTCTACCTTTCATCTTTGAACGTCTATGAATATGGAGAAAGTCTAAAAAACATCTAATTTTGGAGACTGAATTTCACAGAAGGCATCAGTTAGTCAAGCACCAACAAGTTCGAAGCCAAACATGCGTCAGGGTTTGTTTGTTTTCCTAACCAAGCAATGTGCGGCAGTGTTTCCTTCCTGTGCTAATCAGAAAGAAGTCTCTACTGTTCTACTTTGAACAAAAGGGCCGCTTCCTCGGAGGCATACCAGGAAATGCAGACTTTGGAGCTCAGCTTTTCAATGCCAAGTCATGTGATAACCTTTAGCAAGTGACAACTTTTCTAAGCCTCAGTTTCCTCAATGGTGAATATCGACTTTACAAAAATATTGGGATTGCCTGTAAGCTCATATCCCCTTGAATAAAATTAAGCTTCTCATCAAATCAAACAGACTGTATAAAGTAGATAAAGAAAAAAATCTCCAGAAATTGCTCTTGCACTGATTTATTTTCTAGATTTTCTAAAACATAGGGAGGAATAAAACGTTATGTTCCGAAGAAATAATGCCACTTCTATTGAAGAAGCTGTTAAGTTTTAATGACATGAGAACAATTTACTTCAAGCAAAGGCCACAGAGATACACCTAATTCTGGAAAATTTGCTTCTAGACAGACTTTTAAAATTAGCCGAGAACCTGAGGCTGTGTAGGGAGAGCTGTCATGGTCAGTCATTGAATAGTTTCTCCAAGATGTCAAGTTTGCTCTTATAACAAGCTCCTCCATTTAGCCTTAGACCCCTTAGAACAAACAAAATCCCTGATTAAAGGATTACTGTGGTCTTGTTTTTGCTTTTGTATCTCTACCTTTCATAAAATAGTTATCCATCCTCTTACAAATAGCTGTTATTCTTCTTCCCCTAGTCTCCAACTCTTATTCTCTTTCAGTGTTCTCTATCTCAATGAATGGCCTCTCCATTATTCCAGAAACCTGAATACCACTCCCTCCCCTTCACCCCCAAGGTGACTGTCAACATTTCCTGTTGCTTTTCCTTCTAAATATTTTGGGATTCATTGCACTTCTCTCTCCCTACTCTCTCTCTTCTCCACAGTCCTCTCACTGGTCTCATGCCCTCTGGCCTCCCTCTTGTCTGTTATCTACACTGTACCAAGACTGATCTTTAAAAATGCAAGTCTGGTTATTTCATCCTCACTTAAAACCCTCCCGGGGTCTCCAGTGCTGTTGGTTTAGATGAAGACCAAACTCTTTATTGAGCCAGGAAGGCCCTGTGCGATTTGGTCCTGCCTACTTTGACAATTTCTTCTAATATTACTCTAGCCACATAGATCTTTGGGTTTGGGAGAATGTATCATAAATGAATTGAATGGATGCTCCATAGCCTGGAATGGCTCCCTTCTGCTCATAGCATTAAAATTTAATATTCCTCTGACTCTGGCTATTAACCCATTTCCATCATTTCCTTCTGCTGCATAACTCTCTTCTTTGCACCAGGAAAACAGTGCCTTCCTTGGCTGGTCTCTCTCCTGGGGGGCAGCACAGGCTTATATAGTTTCAAGTTCTGGTCCCTCTGTCAGAACTTCAAAATGTTTGACCTAAGAGTCAACATATATTCCACAACCTTAACCTATCAGCCTATCATACATGCACATGCATGCATGCATGCATGCATTTACACACAGATACATGAGTACGTGTGCACATGCACACAAGTACACACACCTACACTGCTCCCCAGATTGCAGCACCTAAGCCAGTACCTGGGCACTTACAAAGCTCAGTAAATCAGTGTAATAAATCAGTGTAGTCAGAGATACAGCAACTGTTTCTGAGCACTAGAAAAAATCTCATCGCTAGCATCGTAACTTTTGTGTTCTTTTCCCTTGGTACTCATCTCTGTATTGACTCCAGTGTTTACTGACTGCCTGTGATGTGCCTGCTACTATTTCAGGCTTTAGAACAGGGTTCCTGCCCTCAAAAAGCATAGAATCTAGTGGAGGGAGGGGCATACCTACTACTTACTAGCTTCATGGCCTTGAGGGAGTTACTTAGCCTCTTGTGTCCCAGGTCCATTATCTTAAAAATGAAAATATCAGTGTCATCTTCACAGCATTGTTATGGAATGAAATAAACTAACATTTCAGTTGCTAAGAGCTCGCCTCATAAGACTGATGTGAAATATAAGGAGATAATACAAGAAAAGTGCTTAGAATAATAGGATGATATCCATCTTTAATAAATACTAGTTTCGTATTTTTATTATGGTAACAAAGGAATGTAGAGTTGTTGATTGTAATAAGTTCTCTGAAAGGGAAAGACCAAGTGCAGTGATAAAGATGATTCAGGGAACATCTCAAAATTAGGTGGAGTGCTGCGGAAAAGGCCCTCTGACGAGGGAACCATTAAGATGTGAAGGAATTGACCATGATGGCCAGCAGAGGGCGAGGGTCAAGTCTGAGATGTGGCAGAGCAAAGTCGGTCTCCGGGACAGACAGCTCTGGTTCCAACACCTCTGCAGCTCTCCGACTGTGTGTCCTCTAGCCAGTCATGTCACCTCTCTGAGGCTCAGTTTCCTCATCTACAAAATGAAAACTACAGTGTTCATTATATAAAAATGAGGGATAGCAATAACAGAGAGAACATTATCAATGTAGAAGATTTTAAATAAAATAACTCATATAAGTCACCAAGCACCAAGTCTCTCACACAGTAGGCATTTAACAAATCATGGGGTGCTCTCTATCTGTCCATCTGCTCTTCTATGCTAAGCATTCTCCAAAATTAACGATTGCCTCCTGAGACCACACACATAACCAGTAAGTCAAGGGGCTTCAGAGCCATGCAGATCTAGCACCAAACCCTGGGTCCTGCCCACTTCACCAGTCAAATCCAGAATCATCACAGTAGCTAACAAGTGGGTGGACCACTTCTTCTAACCCAGGCCTTTTTCATGAATGTTCTCACAATATCTCAGTAAAGAGGATTCTGTTTTTCTCCATTCCGTTCTTTTCTGAGACCTGAGCCTGCGCTAACTTGTTCAGTGATGGGGCTGCCCATGCATCCCTGAGGAGTTGGTTGCCCAGAGTGTCCCAGCCTGTTTCCTGTGTCCCTGGCCCATGCATGGACTCCTTCAGGAGAGGGCATTCTCCTATGTGCTCAGTCTCCTACACATACTGTGCTCAATCTTATTCTTGATTAGTTTTCACTTCTGTCAGAAAAGTACTGGATTGCTCCAGGCCACAGAAATCTGAAGTGATCTGAAACTGACCTTAGCCACTCTTAGTCTTAGATCTCTTTTTATTAATTTATGAAAGATTTACCTGTTCAAGGGACTGAAATTGCACCTGCCTCCCTCCCTCCCTCCCTTCCCTTCTGTCCTTTTCCTTTTTCCCTCCTCTTTTATTCTTTTTCCTTTATCTCCCTCTGTGCATTGTACAGGTCTGGGGACTTGGTAAATTGTCAAGTCCTGATGACACTCCATGAGAGGCAAGGCAGAGGAGGAGAGACAATTCCAGTGATTCCAGCACGAGTGCATTGCACTGATTCCTCACAGCTGGAAGTAATGCCTGAATAACCTCTGAGCTAAAACAGTACTTCTCCTGAAGAAGACATGTTTTCTGAAACAAGAATTAAGACACATTTCTGAGAAGAAAGCTGAGAACATGTCAAGAGGCCAAAACATTAGGAATGTTGGGGTTGGGCTGGGGTCTGGGACAGTACTGGAAATAAGATTTTTGTGTAGCGTCTTTCAAAGGATATTATCATTCCTGTTTCACAGATAAAGAAATTGAACCCAAAGCTTTTTCAGCTTCTCAGTCAATGAGGCATTGCACTAAATGGTGAAACTTTTCCTTCTGAGAATTACCCCTATATGTATTCATAGCCTGTCTTCCCAGGCCCATCGTAAGACTTCCTGAGTTCACGTAACTGCTCATTTGAGCAGGGTCTATGTATGACCATGACCTCTCCTCATCACTCCATGGAGCCCCTCCTAGGTATGGGCTAATTCCCTGAAATTCCCCAGACAAAGCTTTCATCTTATTATAATGTAATTGTCTGTTGACTTGTCTCTTAGCCCCTGGACTATGAGTTACTGATATGGTTTGGCTGTGTCCCCACCCAAATCTCACCTTGAATTGTAGCTCCTATAATTCCCACATGTTGTGGGAGGGACCCGGTGGGAGATCATTGAATCATGAGGGCAGTTTCCCTCATACTGTTCTCGTGGTATGAATAAGTCTCATGAGATCTGATGATCTTATAAGGGGTTTCTCCTTTCTCTTGGCTCTCATTCTCTCTTCACATGCTGCCATGTAAGATGTGCCTTTGTTCTCCCTTCGCCTTCCACTGTGATTGTGAGTCCTCCCCAGTCACGTGGAATTGTGAGTCCATTAAACCTCTTTTTCTTTATTAAGTACCCAGTCTCGGGTATGTCTTTATCAGCTGCGTGAAAACAGACTAATATAGCCGCATTTATAGCTTGTCTGCTTCATGCTTGTACTCCAGGGTCTGGGACAGCCACATTTTTCTGCTCTTGTTCTCCCTTCTAAAGGTTCATTTTTCCTGTCCCCCAAGAGACACCACACTCCCCTCCTCCCTCCTGTGGCTCCCTCACACTTGTACTTGTTCCTCATCTTGTTGCCATGCCCTTCCTGGAGGCAGTGCCCCTCCACTGGGCTGCCAGAGCTTTGGGCTTCCTCATGGCATGGCCGCCTGCTGCTCACTCAACCATCGCCTTTACTGGGCTGTCCTTTCCTGGAGGCCAGAGCCCAGATGCTCTCAGTAACTGTTAGCTGAACAGATGAACAAATGACTCATCACTGTTGTAGCCTTGAATTTGTGGCAAGTATTTCCATTAATAGGTTCAAAAAATACATTTTAATATAAGTGACTTAAGCCATCTGCCTGCATTTCATGTCCAACAAATTCATACTGGGCTGATTTGTTCTGAGCTGTGGTAGTTTAAAATGCAAAAGAAAAGAGAAACTAGTTATGAATAATCAGTTTTAGCATTTAGAAAAAAAATGCCTATAGCTATTATCTGGAGAATTTTTAAGGTGGTGGAGGTGGGGAGGGCTTTAAATACATGGTATACTTTCCTGTACTCATGAGAAGGATCAAGTTTCAGAGCTTTTGCAGCTCCAAGTGTGAAAGAGAATGTGAAATTACTTAATAGTTTGTTATATGTCAGATCTAGAAAACCAATTATGTTTAAAAAAAAAATCACGTCCATTTGAATAAAAGTGAAATCTATGTGGAGCCAAAAAGCTGTTATTTTTCTTCTTCCCATAACTGGCATTCAGAAAATTCGGGTTATCATCTCTGCCTCTACTATGATCAGAATGTGTCTCAGTCATTCATTCAATTCTCTCTTCAACAATCATTGAGCACCATGTGCCTGGCCTGAGGAGCAACAGGGAAATGGCTGTGGCTTCATGCAATCCTCCCAGTGCTTCTCCCTAAGGAAGACATAGATGAAACAAATAATCTCACACATCAAGATGGAAATGAGAAGTGGTGATAAATACTCCGAATGAAGAACAGTGGGTGGCCCATTTAACTCAGATGCTCAGGAAAGGGACAGGCTAGAGGGAGAACCCTTTGTCGTGAGTCCTCCACCTACCTCACTGGAGGCCTAAGACCTTGTGACTCATTGTCACAGGCCTCTCTTGCCTAATTGCTTCATCTTCAAAACGATGGAATATGGAATAAGGCTATTCCTAAGGTCTTCCTACCTCCAACAGTCTATGAGCTTATTTTATTAAATCTGTTAAAATAGACACCCTCTGAATATTTTCCTTTATTCTGATTCCATTATGAATCATTGACAAAAAACGATGGTGATTTCATTCACTATCCCAAAAATAATTGGGAATTATTTTTATTCTAAATACATACATATTTATTTAGCTCACATATGTTTTGTTATAATATTTGAAAACTGCATTCTTCTTCCACAGCATAATTTAACTTTGAAAAGGAGTTTTGTGTTACCAGGTAGAAACACAGAACAAAACAATTGATTGAAGACCATGAGGATAAAATTTCAAGGAAAGAAAAATCTGGCCAAATAATCCACACTTGTTTTAATATCTATATAATCAACATCTAGTAGATGACATTTCTGAAATTGTATAAAATAATCTATATTTCATTAGGTATTCATGTCAATTGAACAGTCTTGTCACAGAATGAGTTCTCTGCAATCTACAATTAATTAAGCAAAGGAACAAATTGCTTAAAGATCTGTTGAAGAGTATCAACATCATTATTTTTCTAATACAAAGTGCTTTCCCATCCTGCATCTGATCCCATTTTTTTCCCCTCTATGGTACATGGCTGCGAAGAAATCTTTAAAACAGGCAGAGTCCTCGTAATACAATTTTAGTTATCTCTGGAATGTGTCTCAAATCCCTGAATACAGTCTTCCTCTTCTAACTGTTCTCTGAGTTTTCACCGTGGTGGTTTTGTTCTTTGTACCTAAGGTTTTGTTTTAAATTGAACAGAAATTATCTGATAGAAGTAACTCACATTTTTCCTTCCTTCCTTCCTTCCTTCCTTCCTTCCTTCCTTCCTTCCTTCCTTCTTCCCTCCCTCCCTTCCTTCTTTCTTTGTTCCTTCTTTCCTTCCTTCTTTCCTGTGTTCTTTCTTTCCTTCCCTCCTTCCTTCCCTCCTTTGTTCCTTGCTCCCTCCCTCCCTCTCTCCCTTCCTTCCTTCTTTCCTTCCCTTCCCTTCCTCCTTGCTTCCTTCCTTCCTTCTTTCCTTCTTTCCTTCTTTCTTCCTTCCTTCTTCCTTCTTTCATTCCCTTCTTCCTTCCTTCCTTCTTCCTTCCCTTCTTCCTTCCTTCCTTTTATTGTTCTTTTCTTCTTTTCTTCCCTCTGTCTCTTCATTTTTCTATCCATTTCCCTCTCACCCAAAATATCAAAACATCTCAACATTTTTGGCGGAAATGGGAATAGGGAGCCTGGTAAACCATCGCCACCTTTGTCTCTTCTGTATCCACTCGGAGCTGGCAGAGCCCCTGCGGGACTCAGCATGACACTGGGGTTCCCGCTCACCCAGACACGACATCAGCCATAGATGGGGCTTAGTCTCTTCCTCGTGTGTGCACAGTGCATGGAACAGCTCCTGGTGCCCTCTAGTTGCTTAAATAAGAAAGCCAATTGAACTGAACTGAACCCAGACTTGCTAGATGAGAACTAAGGAATTTGAGCCTGGTCCCACTGTACTCATCAGGCTGGTGATTAAATATTTATTCAAGGGGGCGTGAGGCTTTTCTTTTCATGATATCATGAAAATTGTCAGGCTGGCATAAGTTCATATACTGACTTCGATTCACAGCCATGGTGGGACTGTGGGCAAATCATCTAATTCTCATAGCTTCTGTCTCTTCATCCTAAAAATAGATTAATAATAATACTTCATTGGATTGCTGTGAAGGTTTGAGATGACATCATAATCAGGTCTCCTGTAGGGTCAGACACGTAACAGGTGCCCATTACCTGTTTACAATCAGAAAGAACATTAACACCTCCACCGCCTGGAGGGTGACATTCTGAGTTACAACTCCAAGGCTTGGCATTGTTCCCTGACATGTGGTTGCTAAATGAACCAAAGTCCATGTGTGTATTTGTTAAGCACCTACTCTACCTGCTCAGGTTTGCTGCTATGTGGGATAGAAGAAAAAACTAAAAACAGGGCTCTGTCCCTTAAGCAAGTAACCTGTTATGTTCCAGTAGATAATTTAATCCATCTCATTATTTGGTAACAAACTGGACCAGCTGCAGACCGCCCAGGATGCCAATGAGAAGAAGAGTAAAACACTTTAATCCAACAGCCTGCTTTCTCTGTCTGGAACATTGGTTAAGAAATAAAAAAACAATTGCTGCCTTGTCTTCCTGGCTCATCGCCAAATAAGGTAGGACGAGAAAGTCCCCAACTGCTTTCCCATTTTCTTACAGGTTTTAAAATCTACCACCAAAGCAGTGCACCTTTTTGCAGAATGCTGGCCGAAGTAGGAATCACAGCTGCCTACAAATTTCTTGTGTTTTTAAATGCACAGTAGAAAAAGGAATGAATGAACACACAGTGTACATAATTCTGGCCTTTCCTGCTTAATTTTCACATTCTCGCCTTTCCTACTTAATTATCATGTCCATAGGCATTTCACTCATTCACTCATTCGTTTATTCAAGCGTTCATTCAGCTAACATCAATCAAACATGCCCTGTGTGTTAGGCACCACGCAAGGTACTTTACCAAGTGACGGCCAGTCTGCATAACAAACCTGTAAGGTAGTTACTATTATTCCCATTGTACCGGTGAGGGGGGAGGAAACGGAGCCTCAAGAGGTTACATGATTTGACCATGCTTATACCATTACTAACAGGCAGAGCCCAATTCCAATTCCAAAACAGTACCCCTGTAAATAACAATTACGTTATTTAGGATGTAGTATGAGGGAATTGCCCTCTAAACCTGCGCCTTCACAATTCTTTCCATCTCAGTTCAAGGATGAGTCCATTTTCCATTGCACAGGCTGAAAACTCTTTTTCTCTCACACTCCACACCGAATGCATCAAAAACCATGTTGCCTTTACTTTCAAAATTAATCTAGAGTCAACTATGCCTCATGACCTCACTGTAGACTCTCAGGAATTGCTGGTCTCTGAACTGTTCTGCTCTTCACCTTGCTCCCCAGATCATTTCTTCAACTCTGCAAGCCAGGGGGCACCTTTGCAAACAGACCTCAGACTGGGTTCACTTCCAATGGGTCCCACCTCACTGGGAGTCAAGGCCACAGTCCTGAAAAAAACCTGCAGGCCCTTCCTGGCCTGGCCCTCCATTCTCTTCCTGGCCCAGACATCTGGCACTGTCCTGCTCCCAGCATTTGCACAGAACCTGCCTTCTATCCTCAGGGATTCTTAGCCACAGCTCATTTGGCCTGGGCTCACCTCTTTTGAATCTTTGCTGAAATGTCATCTTCCAGGTCATGCCATTCCTGGACACTCCAGTTAAAACTGAACCCTGTCCCGCTGCCCTGCTTTATTTTCATCACACCTACTAGCGTTTTTCACCTTATAACATAATATATAATTTACCTTTTCATCTTGCCATCAAGTGTCTTCCCTCTCCCCTAAAATGAGGCTAGCAGTTTTCACCTTTGTTCTCTGATGCATTCCCAGCACCTGTCACGTGGTAAGTGCTCAATACACATGTTTTTGCATAAAGGAATAAGGCTGGGCTTGGGGTGCTTTTCCAAGGCACTAAGATGATATTATGGCTGAGGAGTACAGGCACAGTGGAATCTTAGTCCAGGCCAGAGACATCCTTCCAGTGAGATCCACAGGGAGACATATACACGAGAAACACAAGACATATACACAAAATCCACAGGGAGACATACACATAGGAAACAGTGTGAGGCAAAACTAAATGTGAGATTTGATTGCCCAGTGATGTAGGCTCCAGCCCCCAAAGCAAAGCACTTTGATAAAATAAGCTAAGCCAGGTGGCCTCAAGTAGGAGTCTAATGGGTTTCTACCACCCCACCCCCAAACCAGACTGCCAATCTTATCACCTCTTGACCATCACCTGTAAGTCCAGGAAAGAGCACCTCTTACTGCTTCTACTGTGGATGTAAAAGAGGAGAGGGAGCAAGAGCCCATTTAGACAGAGAAAGAAGAAACAGGGTCACACTCATGTCCTGACCTGCAGGGTGCAGTGAATCACCTTCCTGGAATCTGACCAATGAGTGGGACACCCTCCCTGAAAAACAGGTGGGCATAAGAGAGATTCCTGTCCCAGTCAGGCCAAATGCACACAGTTTTTATTGTTTTTTATACTTTATGGAGAATAAGCATTTTCCTGTATCCCTAAAGACTATGTAAACATTGCAGGTAATAGCTGTCTAATATTCCACCCTAAGGGATCAGGGACTTCCTTGGACAGGAGAGGGACCCTCACTGGCTGAGAGTCAAGCCCCTGCTGTAGCCTCTCAGTCCTGTGGAAGGACTATATTTAAAATGATTGACTACATTATTACTGTTTTTAATTTCATATAGAAACAACCTGTCAGTAACATATGATCCAGCAATTTTACCTCTGGGTAATACCCCCAAGAGTTGAAAGCAGGGACTCTTAACAGGTATTACGCACCCATGTTCATGGCAGCGCCACCGGCTACATTCAAGAAGATGGGTATGAAACAGCATCGCTTGATGTGAGAAGCTGCACGCACATATGGGGGAAGGACACTGATGGAGATTGTCCTGAAGACCATCCACCACAACAGCTGTTTCTGGATTGACAAAGAAATCAGGAAAGGTGTCCTGGCACAGACTAGGTCCTAAAACCCAGGGAGAGGGGTAACATCGGAGATTCAGGATTCTAGATGGAAATATATCTCAGCTCTAGGTTAAGGAAGTGGGTCAAGGAAGGGCATGAGAGGAAATGGATTGAGATTGAGGTCACCATGAATATCGGAGACAGGAGGGGACTGGGTTCCTAGGCCTCCAGGCCACTTGCCTTAGGCTTTACTTCCATTAGTTGGTAAAGTGATAAGGGATAGAGTCAAACAAATACAATGACCTCCCAGGAAATCTTGATGCTCAAATGTTTCATGCCATAGCTCATTGAGGTGGCCTCATAAAGGACTGAAGAATAAAAATTTGTGGGCAAAAGCCAATTGGTGTATGCTCTTCAAAACAGAGGAAGTTGATGGCTAATTTTATCAGTGTAGATAATCCAAGAGAAAAAAATTTTTAATTCAAAAGAGACATCTAATCAAGTTGCCCTACACCCTCAATGGACCTCCGTCACTCATTGTGATTCTCTCAACTGGGAGAGCTTAGTAGCAAGTTGGGCAGGACACAGCACAGCACAGAAAGCCCTCCTGGAGTATGGGTTGTGTTTAATATTAATGAATGTCACATAATTGTTAAGTTAAAGCAAACACTGGGATATTTTGGTCTAGTGTGCAAACTTTACATATTTTAAATAAAACTTGACATTTCAAAGACATTTTCACTTTGGTGGGTGGTTTCGGTTCAGACATCTCTCAAAAGAAGACGTACAAATGGCCAACAGGTATACAAGAAGGTGCTTAACATCATTGATCATCAGGGAAATGCAAATCAAAACTACCATGCCGTATCATCTCACCCCAGTTAAGATGGCTTTCATCCAAATGTCAGGCAAAAACAAACGCTGGCCAGAATGTGAAGAAAAGAGAACCTTCATGCACTGTTGGTGGGAATGTAAGTGCGTATAACCCCTATGCAGAACAGTTGGAGGAGCCTCAAAAAACTAAAAATAGAGCTACCGTAAGATTCAGCAATCACACTGCTGAGTATATACCCAAAAGAGGCAAAATCAATACATTAAAGAGAAATCTGCACTCCCATGCTTATTTCAGCACTATTCACAATATTCAAGATTTGGAAGCAATCTAAGTGTCCATCAACAGGTGAACAGATAAGTAAAATGTGGTACAGATACACAATGGAGAACTATGCAGCCATAAAATATAATGAGATTCTGTCATTTGCAACAACCTGGATAAAACTGGAGATGATTATGTTAAGTGAAATAAACCAGGCACAGGGAGACAAATTTCACGTGTTCTCACTTATTTGTGGGAGGCAAAAATTAAAGCAATTGAACTCATGGATATAGAGAGTAGAAGGATGGTTATTTGAGGCTGGAAAGGATAGTGGGTTGGGGGGAAGGAAGGATGGTTCATAGGTACAAAAATCTAGTTAGAAAGAATGAGCAAGACCTACTATTTGATAGCACAACAGGTGGCTACAGTCAACGATAATTTATTGTACATTTTAAAATAACTAAAAGAGTCTAAGTGATTGTTTTTAATGCAAAGAAAGGACAAATACTTGAGGTGATGGATACTCCACTTACCTCGATGTGATTATTATGCATTAAAAGCCTGTATCAAAATATCTCACGTACCCCATAAATATCTACACCTACTATGTAACCCCCAAAATTAATAAAACACACACACTTTTCGTGAGCCTTAGGTTTGGGGAGGCAGGGGGAGCCATCTGTAAGAGTCAGTCAGACCGCCTGCATTCAAATCCTACCTCTGCCTCCTCGTAGCTCCCTCACCTTGCGCAAGTTATTTGACCTTCTGGGGCCTGGGTTTCTTCATCTGTGAGAATGGAGCTAATGATAACAAGCTGTACTGCCTTAGATCAGGGCAGCCTAGGCCATGTTCTGGAGAGCTTTGTTCTAGCCTCCTCCAGCCACACCCTTCTCTGGACACTGGGGGCACATTTCACTGGCATCCTCCATACCCGCTGCCACACCACGTTGTAGGTGTGAGGAACTTGGGAATTTCTGGCCTAAGTAGCCTCTAACCCATGGCCTTGTAGGGCCCATACGGTTTCTTCCCTGGCCTGTCCTTCGCAGGGCAGACAGTGCCATGACACTCCTAGGCCTGCAAGGTGTCCAAGGGGCTGCTGATTGTGACAGGTTTCTGGACTGAGCTTCAACTTGTGACTAGACAGTCCATGCATTGAGTGTCTGCCCCCTCGTGATAGAGACAGAGTAAGGATGAAAAAGGGGTCAGGGTCTCCCTTTGTACCATGACCCCAGGCCTGTCTTATAGGTTGCTGTGGGTATTAAATGGGTTAATTCACAGAAGGTGTGCTAACAGTCGCTAAGTTGGCCGTTAACATTGCTCTCCATCCCTACATGCAGGGATCAGTGTGTGCAGGTTTACATCTTCCTGGAGGACAATGACTCAGTCTGCTTTCTCCTCCCCGGGCCCAGAAGCCATGACTTGCTTCCTACCTGGCTCCCCTGGAAGTTTCCTAAAGTTTTCTCTCTTCACAAACAGCAGCCTTGTCCTCTTAGAAAGAATCTTCAGGTCCTACTTTCAGAAGTCCATTCTAGGAAGGTCCAAATCCGAATTGATTCTGGAGTGATTTTTCCCATTGCGATGCTTAATTTATTTTCCAAATGGTTCCCCAAAGTATCCTTAAAACCACGAAATGCCATCTGCAGTCCTCCTCTGTTCCAAGAATGAGCATGAATGACGGGAGAAGCCCTGTGTGCTATGCAGAGGGAAGGTGCACAGATTTGTGGCTCAGCCCTACCCAGTCAGCGGCCCTTGCTCCTCTGCCTCCCTTCCTCTCCCAAGGCTGGGCTGCCTGATGCTTCCACTGTGGCCTTTGGTCTGCTTCTTGGTAATGGGTTTCCTGAGGCTGTCTGCCTCCCTGCCTCCTCCAGGATACCCTGTCACTCTCTCCACCAATCTGTCTCATTGTCTAGGGAAGAACCTCCAGGTGCCAGCACTTGTCTGCTTCTTCTTTCCTCTGGCCCCCACCTTCAGCCTGCTCAGTGTACATCTGGAGCACCTGCCAGCCATTCTGAGGACCCCCAAGGACTCCTTCACCCAGAATCAGAAAGAGGAGTGTAGGGGGAAAGCTGTGCTGAAGGTCAGGCTGTGATGAGGGCAGCACCTTGGTTGTGGAAAGTTCTGGGATGCCTAATGCCCCTTCCTGTGATAAACTAACCAAGGCAGTTGAGTGCTGTAATTGCCAGGCAATGGGCTCCTTGAGAGCAAGCAGGTGCTGAGTGGCCCTCTGACTTCTGCATCTCACTGTCCCTGCACAGTGTTAGCACAGAGTAAGTGCTCAGTGAATTTGCTAAGTGAATGAATTCACAAGTGCAGCATGTAGAAAAACAAGTTTTTTAAGCTAAAATTACAAGAGCTGTGTATAGAAGGTGAAAGTGTTACGTGGAAGGCCTTTTGCTCTGCTTGGTGAGTTTGACAGGGTAGGTATGTAAGGACATGCAGGTGATGGGAGCTGAATTATTTTGTGTAAAGGAAAGAAGAATCCAGAGTACCCCAAGACAATCCTGGGGGGAATAGTACGGAGCAGAGATGGCAGGAAGGAGGACAGGTGGGAAAATAAGATAGCTGGGAGCTCTGTGGTGTGTGATGCTATCCCCACCTCCTGTACCTGCAGCACCAAATCTTCAGTAAAGTTTACCAAATTCATGAATGCTTATTGTAAGTGGGGTGTGTGTGTGTATGTGTGTGTGTGTGTGTGTGTATTTATTAGTGAGGGTTCTCCAGAGAAACAGAACCAACAGAATGTATCAGAGAGATACAGAAGAGAAGATAGATTATGGGAATCGGCTTACACAATTATGGAGATCAAGAAGTCTCATGTATAACATTTGTAAGCTGGAAACCCAGGGAAGTTGATGGTGTAATTCAGTCTGAAGCCAAAGGCCTGAGAACCTGGTAGCCACTGGTGGAAATCTCAGAGTCTGAAGTCCTGAAGAGCTCCAGTGTCCAATGGTAGGACAAGGTGATTGTCCCAGCACAAGGAGAGAGAAAGGTAATTTGTCATTCCTCTGCCTTTTTTTTTTTTTTTTTTTTTTTTTTTTTTTTGTTGTTGTTGTTGTTGTTGTTGAGACGGAGTCTCGCTCTGTTGCCCAGGCTGGAGTGCAGTGGCCGGATCTCAGCTCACTGCAAGCTCCGCCTCCTGGGTTTACGCCATTCTCCTGCCTCAGCCTCCCAAGTAGCTGGGACTACAGGCGCCCACCACCTCGCCCGGCTAGTTTTTTGTATTTTTTTAGTAGAGACGGGGTTTCACCGTGTTAGCCAGGATGGTCTCGATCTCCTGACCTTGTGATCCGCCCATCTCGGCCTCCCAAAGTGCTGGGATTACAGGCTTGAGCCACCGCGCCCGGCCTCCTCTGCCTTTTTATTCTATCTGTGGCTTCCATGAATTACATGTTGCCCACCCACATTATTGAGGGCAGACCTTCTTTACTCACTCTACTGGTTCAAATGCTAATCTTTTTAAGAAACACTCCCACAGACATATCCAGAAACAATGTTTTACCAACTATCTGGGCACCCTTTAGCCCAGTCAAGTTGACACCTAAAAGTATCCATCATAGTGTGTGTGCTTGTGTGTATATGTATTTGTGCAAATGCGGGCATATGGTGTGCTGTGTGTACACATGTGTGCATGTGCGTGCATGCATGCAGAAATTAGGAATGAGATTGCTTTCATGTTGAAGTCAGCATAATGTAGGACAGAAACAGCACATAAAATAAGAGCCTAAAAGGCTAAAGAAGCTCTGAGAAAGAGAGCCTCCTAGACCTTGCAGAAATTGCACAGGCAAGTGCTGGATTTCCATGAGGCAAGGGAAGTAGCAGAAATATGTCTGACTCTACTGCATCCAGGTCTCTCTGGGTCACGTGAGCAAAGAAGCCAGTACTGATGCTTAGAATTAACCTGAACCCTTGCAGAGGGGAGAAGAATAAGCTCACAGAGCCACAGTCTCAGGACTGTGGATGGGCACAGCCAGAGAGCAGGAAAGAACTGCAGATGGCCCTGGGATAGAAGCCTTGTGAGAGGGGTGGTGTTGGGTGGAAAGGAGAGGAGTGACTAAGGAGGAGGCTTGTCATCACGTGATTTCTTTGGTCATCACCCTTCACTTAAGTATCTGCTTCTCAAAACAGATACAGAGTCACATTCATCTCTGTGTTCCCAGGGTCTATTGAAGTGACTGCTGGCATCAAGACACTAATAAATGTTTGTTGAATGAACAAATTAATGGAGATATTTTTGCATATAAAATACGACATGTTGCTTAAAAATTCAATTTGCGCTCAGCTTTGCAGATGCACATCTGTTTCAATAGTTAGTTATTTTAATTACATTCGGCTTTTTCTGTGCTGCATTTATGAAGCGGACTGTGGCAGTAATAAAATTAAACTAATCATAGTAGAAAGCTAAATAGGCTTATCCAAGGTAGATTTTTGACCCTCAATTATATGATACGGCTACTATCATTCAGACGTATTAAGAGGCAGTGTGGTCCAATGGGGAGATCAAGTCCCTTAAAACCACCTAGGTTTGAATTCTAGCTCTGTCCCTTACTATCAATGTGAACTTGAGCAAGAATCAAATTCTCAGCAGTTATATGAAGAAAGTAAAATCCACCTCCTGGGACATGAGGCTAGGAGTGATGACATGAGTACATAAGTGGCACAGACAGTGAGATTACTGCAATTTCAGGCCAAGCTATTCTTGAATCCAAATCTGTAATGGTTGTGAGCTTGAGGTGGAAACAGGTAAGGTTGCTTTAGGAATCTGCTTCCAACTCAGAATCCAAATAACCTAAATAAGAGGAGACCTGGCTTTGCCTGACTTTAATCCAAATCCTGTGGCCCAGTGTTCATCTAGATTCAATATGAAGTCTGATCCCAAGCAATAAAACAATATTTAATATCAGCCCATTGTGCCACTGAATTCTGCCATAATCTGTTTTCAGATTTGCTGAAGTTTTCTTTCTGATTTTACCAGCAATTATCTCAAATGAAATTGGCACTTGGCAATTGGATTACTGGATCATTGCCTCTCTTATCCTAGTAGACAGTGAAAAGCAAATGCAATTTTTGCCAGTTACATGTCAACTACTCCATGTTGCCATAGGAAAAAGAAGCTTTGGCCTAGAGAGATGTGGTAGGAAAGGACCTGGATGGAGGAGAAACCTGGATTCTAGCTCTCACTTCAAACATTTCTTTACATTCATAAGATATAAAGGACCTGAAAATTTTAATCAATCAGCTTTTTACTGTTTTTGTAGTCCATATTCATATTAATCAAACTTTCCACTGCTAATGATAATTTGTGCTTATATAGTAAATGTCAATCCTTTAAGACAACATTTTGCCATGCTTTATCCTCCTAATAATTCTTCCAGGTAAAAAGATCAGATGAAGAGTCTGGATGCTAGAGCCAGAGAGAACTGGATTTAATTTTCACTCTAGCCCACAGTTGCTTCGTTTGCAAAATAGAAATTACAAGTCCTTCCTGGAAAACTTGTTAGGAAGATTAGAAGAGATGGTAATATACAGGGCCTACCCAATCCTTCCCAACTCTTTCCTCTTTTATAGAGGCAGTTCTTCTATACAACTATTCAATAAATAATATTCATGTCAGGCACTATCCTACATAGTGTAGATTGTATTTTGCTCAATTACTTGCTTTTTCCCCTGTAAGAGGATTATACATCTCTGCCATTGTCTGGATCTTTAAATGTGGAAACACATATAAGAGTGAACCTGCATCCAACCTGCAGCATCGAAGAAAGCATCATAACTCATGGAGCTGTGAGTCATGGCAGATGCTGACTGGTAGCTGGTGTGCTTCAGATTGAGCAAAACAGACCCTGTTTTCTGCCACATGGAAGTTACAATCTAATGAGGAATACAGATATTAGACAATGAATTATAATACATTTGGGGGAGTCTCTATTAGCCAGTGTTCTCCAGAGAGGCAGAACCAATAGGGTGTGTGTGTGTATGTGTGTGTGTGCGTGTGTGTGTATCTATCTATCTATCTA